>NW_027514378.1:1062500-1237855 GCF_048772815.1 Callospermophilus lateralis | reverse complement strand
AGGGGAGAAATCAAGTTGCTGAGGTGGGAGTGACAGCAGAGAGTCTAGAGCACAAGGCTGAGGGTGAGCATCTATTGGAGAAGCATAGTTCAGGATGTGAGCAAAGGAGAGAGAAGGCCTCCACATAGCGGAATCTCCTTTTACCCTTTTGAGCACTTGCAGAAGTTAAAAAGGTCACACAGAATTTGAGGATCTAGAGACCCCTCTGGGGGCCATCGGTTTTGGTTATCTAATTCGTAATATGGCCAATGCTGTGTACAGAATTTGATGAGGAGTTTGGGTTCCATCTGACAGTCCCTGTATGCTCACATCCCCATGACTTACAATAGAAGTCTGCTCTCCCCCCCCACAGCCGTGACTGTTTGTGGCTTTGATAGTCTGCCGGGCAAACATAGTAATCTAGGCTAGCCAACCTGCATCTGGCTCACGTGTCCCTACATCTATAATGTTTGTTTCCATTATCTATGGTACGGAAAGGATTTAATGGAATTTTAGTGGGATCCTGTTAATCAGGGATATCCCAATAGGAAAGACCTATAGCCAGCTGACAAATGACTGGGTGGAGAGATGGCCACCAGGTTCGTAAGCTGGCTGTATTCAAGATAGGCCATACTTCGTGTCCAGTAGGATTTGTGATCAGCCATCGCAGCTTAAGGGGCTGATGAGGGTTAAGACTACTGGTCGTCAAGGGGAGAATAAATATCTTCCAGGATCTTCTTTACAACCATTTGCAATGTTTCTTTTTTCTTCTTTTTTATTTCTTTTTTTTTTTGTGTGTGTGGGGAAGGCTTCAATACATCCTGAAAATGTATGTTCAAAGACTAGGAGTTATTTAAGTCCATACCTTACTGGCTTAATTTCAGTAAAGTCCACTTCCCAGAAATGTCCTCGTCTGGTTCCTCATATATGCTTTCCTGCAGGAAGCTTGGAAGTGTAAGCTTTAACCAATTAATGGACCTTACAGGCTTTTGTTACCCATTCAGTTATTTCCTTTTGCTGTGAGTAGGTTAGTGGAAAACTGTGTTCTTGATCCTTCACGAATGAATGCAGTTTCTTTGAACAAAGGTGAGTGAGTTGATGAACATTTGCTACTGACATAGTTAGAGCCATGATTATAGGAGTAGTTACTGAAGCATTAAAAAATTCCACTTGGGGGCCTTCAGGGTTAAAAGTTATTTTGGCCCAGAGCTTGGTGAGCAGAACTCTGCCTATCAATGTGGCCAGGGATTACTAGGAAGGAGTGATGGATTTTTCCTTTTCCCTGGTCCATGGTCCTCGTAGTTGTCAAAGCCCGATATTTACTTCTGTTAGACTCTTGAATTAGAGACCTTTTATTCGGTAGAGGGCCCAATGGGCCTTACGGGCTGAGTATATTCCCCCTGCATCTACTTCAAAGTTTATTGTGTTCCCCTCCACTTCAAAAGTTACCTTGAGGTCAGGGAGAGGATCTGAGCCCGGACTTTCTTAGTATTACTCCAGAGTCAGAATATCTGGCTGGCATGGCTGTCTCTTTCTAGGGCACTCTTTGGCCCAGTGTCCTTTTTCTTTAGAGTAGGCACATTGATCTGAGGCCAGGGGTGGCCTCTAGTGTGTGCCCAGGTATCCCTTCCTGTCTCTCTGTTTCTTAGTTTCTGGCCTATTTGTTGTTGTGACCAGGACCTTAGTCAATGCCTTAGTCTGTCTTTTGTTTCTTCTATCCTCACTCAGCTCCCTTCTCTTCCTCAGTTTCTTTCTTAAAGTATACCTTCTCGGGTTCTCTGACTAAATCCCTCAAAGTCATATCTTGTAATCCATCTAAGCATTGTAACTTTCTTTAAAAATCCAGGGCAGCTTTCCCAATAAAGGCCATTGTGACAGATGCCTTTTGATCCTCTGCCTGAGGATCGAAAGGAGTATGTCTCTTATATACCTACATAATTATCTCTAGGAACATAGAGGGAGATTCATCAGGCCCTTAAATAATCTCTCTTACCTTGGCCAAATTAGTTGGTCACCTAGCGGCCACTAAGATACCCACTATTAGAGCCCGGCGATAAGTGGACAGATGCTCCCTACCTTCAAAGGTGTTGGGGTCCCAGTTGGGTCGTTTCAAGAGAAAGCCGGCTTTGAATATATTGGGAAGTTTTGTCGGTCACGCATTTGGTCCGAGGATACTTTTTTCTAGCATCCAGGAGGATTCTCTTTTGTTCCTCTGTCATGAAGAGAGTCCCTAGGAGTTGTTGGCAGTCATCTCAAGTAGGTTGGTGTGAAAACATCAATGACTTCACCAGACCTGAGAGCCAGGTTGGGTCCTCGGTAAAAGGAGGATTGTTATTTTTCCATTTATATAGGTCTGAAGAGGAGAAGGCCAATACTGGTAGGCTTGCATTTTTTCCCTATGGCCATCGTCAATCATTGGTCCTTAGGGATGGAGGGAAGCAACACGGGAGTTCCAGGGTTTTCAATCATTTGCCACCAGCGAGTTCCTTTAGCACTCCAGCTTCCTCCAGGGGAGGAGGGGCTGTGTGTGACGCAGGGGTGTTATCTGGAGGGCCCTGGGCTGGCTTAGCTTCCTCCAATTGCGGAGAGGCTGAGTCAGCAGCTGGAGAATCACTTAGAGGGTGTTGGGGGTTGTGGGACAAGGGTAGAAGATAAGGAGCGGAACGAGAGTCCAGTAGAGTCAAATCTTGTGACTCAGGGAGAACAGAGGGTGGAGGAGGAGGAGGAGCAGAGGGGTTGAGAGATCGTGGGGGAAGTAGTAGGAACGGGGACACAGCAAGGAAAGGCTTCACCCACGGAGGAGGAGATTTGCAGAGGTCCTGCCAAGTTAAGGTATATTCCTGTTTATCAGTATGGCTATGTGGCCCTGGCTGTAAGACAATATCTCTGTCTTTTTAAATTAGTGGGAAGTAGAAAGATCCTTCTAGGGGCCATCCGAATCCAAAGGTGGGCCATTCTGTGGCACACAGAGTCTGCCAGGTCCAGCGTTTTACTGAAAAAGAAACATTCTGAGCCCTTAAGCGGACTTTGGTCCATAGATCAAGGGTCAGGGACAGAGGCATTGAAGTGATCTGTCCCATAATGAAAGATACACAAACAGTAAAAGCAACGACACAGACACAGACAAGAGAAAACAATAAAGACAGGCAATGGACGTCCAACACTGAGACCAAGACTGAGCAGGTGGCAAAACCCGATGGGCTGGCAATACCGAATCTGAAACAAAGTATCACTGAGTCGAGGAGACTATTATTCCTCGATTCCCGAGTCCTCTGTGGCGTCCCCCAGGGACTTGGCTTGTGGCTCTGTGACACGTCTGCCAGCCACCATCAAAGAGAGCTCACACACTTCATCGACAGCCATTTTGCCAAGCCCTAACATGAAACCTGAAACCAGAAAGTGGTGCCTTACTTACCCTGAGAGTAGCCCATTGGGGTCTCTCGTTCACCACTGCTGGATTTCGGTGGAACCTCCATATATAAATATCGGAAGAGCATTGGGGGAAGAGACCACCAAGAGACTCTCTCATGCAAAAACAAAGGGTTTATTGGGGGTCCAGCATGCTGGGGCTCAGAGCTCATTTGAATAGAGCAGAGAACCCTGAGAACAGCTTAAGCAGAGCTTATATACTTTCCTTGAAGAGGGCAGGGAGGAAAGTTTATTGATGGGCCTGGGCGGGTGAGCAGTTTGCGTGCAACTGGGTGAGGGAGTACATTCTGAAGTTTGGCAGTTGGGGACAGCACATTCTGGGAAAAAGATTAGAAATCACTTCTCAAGATTTCAACAGTGTTTTATTAAGCATACAGAAAAACAGAAAGTGACAAGAATCTATTTTATTAACATTTCACTACCAACTATACTTTGCCAGATTTCCTAAAGTCTCTATTGATATCTGCATTCCTACATATTTTCCCCAGTTCATCATTGTGATTAATTCTTCACATGTGCTGACATTTACATTCACTCAATACCCAAAACCCTATAGCTAAAGAACTTTTGGTCCAAATCCTATACTCACTCTCCTTTATAAACATACCGACTATCTTCCTAATACTACTGACTATCCATTTTGACTGGAAGTTCTCTTTGAAAATCAATCATCCAAGTTATAAGGTCCTATGCTTAATACCCAATCAAGGGCCCAATGCCCTTCTGGGCTTCAAATCTTACCTAGATTTTTGTTTTCAGATTCATATATTTTACCTATATATTCTTGAAAATATCGCAGGTTCCCAATACCATTATTCATCCAGCAGAATGATTTCTATTCCAAATCAAACCTGTTATTAACCGTAACCATACACTGTTCCCTCAATCTAACTTTAGAGAAGAGCAAGGACAGAGTTGGTCTTAAAATACAGGAATTTAGGGGATCTTCCAACTGCTGAGAAACTCAAAGGTCTATGCGCAAATGATCCCTAGAGAAGTTGTAGGCACCTATGAAGGAACTGAGAGAGCAAATGTCATCTTTCATTGCAAACAACCTGGTCAGCATGAAGGGATGTGTCTGAATCAGCCTCTCTCTTCTTTATGTAGAGAAGAAGGACCAAACGAGGCCTCTGTGGAGAGCTGTTCCCGGTTACCAATGTTTGATATACCATTCTAACTTGTGAAAGTGTCAAAGGAATTAGGGACAGCCTCCATTTCATGGGACCTTTGGAAGCAAATGTTAGGACAACGTGCTTGCCAAGGCATTGACCTCATTCAGTTCCTGAAGGAAGTGACCTCACCTCACATTCTTGGTGATGGAACTCTCTGAACGTGGGATCCAGGCATCCAGGCACACAAATCTAGTCCCAGGCCCAGTCCCAGTGGTCTCACTTCTTTTGATTTACCAAAGACAGAGTCAGTCTTTCTTGGTATCTACTGATGTGAGGATGGCCAAATGCCAGGAAAGCTCTGAAGAGTGGCCTTTCCTGAGTAAGCAGGAAGTGGCTCACCGTTGTCTCCTGACAACTTCACAGAGTTGGCCAAGGAAACCAGATCTGAGACAGAACAGGCCATTTGATGGGAACATAGTACGGCCCACCAGTCAGAGGTCACACCCGATAGTCAGAGACCTACTTTGGGAAAGGAGGTGACTTTGTGGGTGTGAGTGTGTGTTTGTGATTTTGTCTCATGTTCTGAGAATAGGTAGGAAAGGCAGTTTGTTTGGTTTGGAGTGGACGATTTCTAACAAGTGATTTGACAAGGCGAGTGTTTTTATGTCTGTGTATCCCACTGTGTCCATGGTTGTAGACATTAGAAAAGAGAATGCATCAAAGGATGTGTCCAGGCTAGTAGAAAGCTTACCAGAATTCTTTCTGCCCAATGTATGAAAGGAATGCGGCTTGCCTTATGGATGGGTAACACCTGCTATCTTCCTAAGTTCCTGTTTTCTTCCTGAATTCTGGCCACTCTCCAGAATAGGCTCATGATTTTGTGACCAAGTTATGTACCACCTCCAAGCTCTGTGACATGGCCATGTACTGGATAGCTGAAGGGAATGGCGAGCGTCTCAGAAAATTCAGATATCAGTGTGACCAGGAAAGTCTCAGTGGAGAAACACTGCTTTGGGCCGTTTGCTAACCTAATGTTCTGTTGCCCTGAATGTCAGGAAGGTCTTTGCCTCATGCCACCCCTTTGTGAAGCCTGAAGAAAACAGTTTTCAAATGGAAATGAATATGGATCACCTGTGGCTCTTTGCTTAATTGCTTTGAAAAGGGATGTGTCTGAATCAGCCTCTTGGCCCTGTGTGAGGTTGTGGCTTAGATACTCAGCACGTGGTGGATGTAAAGAAAGATCCCATGTGTGCATCCAAAACCAAAATGGCCAAAAAGCAGTCCTTGTGGATGAAGTCTGTCGCCTTCCTCTTTAAAGTTCTTGAACTCCATCAAGTGAGAATAGGGATCCTTTGGGTCAAATTGGTTCTTCAAAGACCTGCAGAGGAGCTTGTGTTTTCTCATGACTGCAAATCACATAAAAATATATACCTGACACTCAGTTTTCCACAAATTGGAGAAGCATAGAAGTATTAACGTCTAGCATATTTGATCACTCCTGTTTCACATGAAGGGTGTCCAGACCACCCTGAATTTACGCCAATGAGGGGCAAGGGAGTTATTTTGGACACTCTCTTGGACTCCGCCACTCATGGAAACCTTCAGCCAGAGGTTGTGATTAGTGTCTATATGGAAGAAGATGAGGGCCATATGGGAGGGTTTTGGTTTTAATTTTGGTCATTTGTGTCCGGTTGGAAGACATGACTGGGACCACCTGGGCTTGAACTCTGGTGTGATTCCCCTTAGAGACTGAATTCAGAGAAGTATTGCCATGAATTTTGTTGGGATTTTAGGAGTCCACCCATGAGAATCACCCTTGAAAACTGAGATCTAGGCCCAGGGTGGCTTTCCACAGAGCCCTGGGTATCTCAGCCAGAAGATCACATGATTTAATTCTGAAAGACTTGCCAGCCATTGTTGAGAGTCACCGTTACCCCCCCCCCCCTATCAGTAGACCCCCAGGATGGGTTGTTGGCCTCTTCAGACAGGGCTCTGTGGGAAGCCTTGCCTGTGAGAGTTCTACAGAGCATTCATTGAAATGAGCTTCCTCACCATTTAAAGGTTCCTGAATGAATTGAAACCCACAGTGCCTGCAACGTCATCCTTGAAAAATGCCTAGATAAATACCATGAAATTTTTGAAATTCCCATGACCAGGTGGCACTGGAGAAACTTTGGATGTCCTGTTGCTGATCGTAAATATGCAAGACAGTGCCTTGATTGAGTGGGTTTCATGAAAATGGTGTAGAACAGAGATGCCAGTATGTTGGAACCTGCTGAGTAGTGGGCCTAGAGCAGTGGTAGGCAGGTGTGTGATAAAAAATTTGTGGTGGGGCCATGTGGATCTGCCATTGGATCCCAAATGGCTTGTGACTTACATGGTGCAGCCAGCAAACCCTTCCATGTAAAGGCTTCTGGTTATATGGAGATGTTTCCGGGCAATGTTTAGAATCAGGTTACTATGGACATGGGGCCAAGCTATGTGGGATAGAAGCCTGGTTGGTGCATTCTCCTGCAGACCCTGACCAACCACACATGAAAGAATTGCCTCCAGAACTGTGTCCCAGTTGAACTTCTTTTATTTCATGAAGCAAATGCCAAAGTCCCAGTGCAGCAGCAAGAAACACCACGAAAAGTGGAGGATGACCAAATGGCTTCCCAGTCCACATGGGAATACCCTTAGCCCCCAGTGGCCACAGTTTACTTACAAAGAGAGAATTCAGCACTGCTGCCTCATGTTCATTGGAAAATAAGAAACCATGTCCTCCAGGTCACATAGATGCAGACACAGCTTTGATAGTCTCACTAAAAAGAAGCTAAAGCTCCTGACAACAACATATATTTCAAGTGCCCAAACTCAGAGGCAGTTTCTCAAGAAGTATTTAGGCCAGCAGAGCTCCATGTTTATGGAGTGTTTACCCTGTCCCATACTAGGGAAACTCCTCTACCACTTCCAAGGTTGTAAACTCCTGAGCATATTATTCACAGATTTTATTACTCTTCTCCTCTAATTGTGTCTTACTTTGGGCGAAAAAAATGTCAAGGAATTGTTCTGGATGAGAGTGGGAAGATTTTGTTTAGCACATATTTGCATACACATTGGATTCATTTTTCTATTTTACATTTGAAATACTGAATCCTGACACTAACACATGCCCTGCTAGATTCTGAATACTAATCCTAATATAATGGAGAAAAATAACGGAAACAGAATAGAAATACAAGCAGTTCAGAGGAGGCATGTTGTATACTTGGACTTGCCTTTTGCATTATATAGGGTAGGAGTTATAAATCTAGTCAATTTTTTGTTGAAATAGTTTTCCATGTGCTTTTAAAGTTAACAAATATGTGAATTCCTGTCTCCCTTTCTCTGTATTCTATTCAGCACATGTATTTTTATATGCACATATAGAATCCTACCTGGTATCACACGTACATTCTTGTGAGTTACATGACTTGGCAGATACAAAGTGTGAGAAGAGATCACTCCTCTTAAACGCTGTTTGACCTGAAAATTCAACCTATGGGTGAGCTTCCTAGTTGAAAAAAGTTATACATAAATCCATATCCAGTAAAATGAATATTTTTGGATCTGTGGATGATTCATATTTCACGGTGTAATTCGATTGGCATATATATTGCTAATTTTTAAAATCTGTGTGTGGATATATATATATATATATATATATATATATATATATATTCTCTCCAGATATTTCAAAATATTTAATATATGTGTCTTATTATACACTCCCTAAATTCATTCATGATTATGTATGTGGATTTATAATCAACTTTTCACAAGATTATTCTCAGAAATATTCATTCACCTGATATACGTATTTTTTTCCTAGTATTGAAAACTAACTTCAGTGAATGGTGCATATAAATCCTAATATTTCTACAGTAACTGATCCATTTTCACATCAATGCAAGTAGATTCCTATGGGACATGATAAGTATTTTGAAGTTCATTTTTATTGAAAACTAGTACATTACTATTTCTTCAGTTTATGCACATTATTGAATATATATTTCATCCACAAGTTCACAAATTTATAGGCATTTATTTCACTTTCAATCACTTTCTGCTTCAGAAAACACGTGTTCCGCCATGTTTCAAACTGGTCTTTTCATGAGATTTCTTTCCAAACACATTATTTTTGATTTCCATAATCACTTTTGAAGCAAAACTCACTCACTCTTCATGATAAACCATAACCCTAGGATTACAATTAGACGTATAACTAGTTGTTATGAATGATTATATATCAATATATGATTTCTTATGTATTTTCAGATATCAATTCAATACATTATTTAAAGTGGAACCAGTTATATTATTTATTAACTGTATGGTCTATTCATGCATTATCTCTATATTCATAGACACAGGGTACACCTATTTTTACCCTCAATACTAATTTATACGTTTTCAAAATATTCCTCAAAAAATGGTGGAAGAATTACTCATGTCACCTGATCTATATATACATTTTATCACAGTAATATTCTGGACAAAAAAATCAAAGGTCACCCTTAAGGTTGTACCAGAGCCTAAATGGAAAGTGAGCATGGATTACTAAAACCTTCCATGTCCAGGTGGCCTAATGCTCTCAAATGTCAATCTTATTGGTGACTACATTTTTGTTTCTTTCTAAGATTATATATTCAACCTCAAGCCTGTTGAAAATGTCTAATCCTATCACTCACTTTATACTTTGCCTGATTTAGTAATGTCTCTATTTATATCTATTTTCCTATATATTTTCCCCTGTTCATCATTGTGACTGACTCTTCACTTGTGCTGACATTTACATTCACTGTCTACCTGAAACCCTATTGCTTAAGAACTTTTGGTCTAAATCCTATTCTCACTCTTCTTTGTAAACCTACTGACTATCTTTCTAATCCTACCGACAATCCCTTTTTGAGTGGGTGTTCTATTCGACATTTAATCATCCAAGGTACAAGCTCCTATGCCATTGTATATAGATTTATCTGAGACATTTTTGCAGAAAATAATTCAAAGCTAAGTGTGCCAATTAAGGGCCCAATGCCCTTCTGGACTTCATATCTTCCCTAGATTTCTGTTTTTATACTTATATTTCACCTATATATTCTTGTAAGTATCATAGTTTCCCAATACCATTATTCGTCATGCAGAAGGATTCCTAACCCCAAATTGAACATGTTACTAACCCAAACCATACACTGTTCTCTCAATCGAACTTTACAGAACAGCAGGGACAGGGTTGCTCTTAAAATACAGGAATGTAGGGCATGTTCCACCTGTTGAGAACATCAAAGGTCCATGCAGAAATGATCCCTTGAGAAGATGTAGGCAGCTACGAAAGACCTGAGAGAGAAAAGTCATCTTCAATGGCAAACAACCTTGTCAGCATGAAGGGATATGTATGAATCAGCCTCTCTCTTCTTAATGTAGAGAAGATGGACCAAACCAGTCCTAGGTGGAGAGCTGTTCCCGGGTGCCCATGGTTTATATACCATTCTAACTTGTGAAAGTGTCACAGGAAGTAGGGGCAGCCTCCATCTCATGGGACTCTTGAAAGCAACTGTTAGGACACAGTGGTTGTCAAGGCAATGACCTCATTCAGTTCCTGAAGAAGTGATCTACCTCACTTCCTTGGTGATGGAACTCTCTTAACTTGGGATCCAGGAAGCCAGGCACCCGGAGCCAGTCCAGTCCCAGACCCAGTAGGCTCACTTGTTTGAATTTACCAAGGAGAGTGTCAGTCTTTCTTGGTACCTACATATGTGAGGATGGCCAAATACCAGGAGAGCTCTGAATAGGGGCCTTTCCTGAGAAAGTAGGTAGTGGTTCACCGCAGGCTCCTGACAACTTCACAGAGTTGGCCAAGGAGACCAGATCTGAGATAGGACAGGCCATTTTGGGGGAACATAGTATGGCCCACCACTCAGAGGAAACTCCGGGTAGTCACAGAGTTACATGGGGGAAGGAGGTGTCTTTGTGGGGTGGGTGTGATTTTGTGGTTTTGTCTCATGATCTGATAATAGGTAGGAAAGACGGTTTGTTTGATTTGGAGTGGTCTTCTTCTAGTAAGTCGTTGGACAAGGCAAGTGTTTCTATTTCTGTGTATCCCACTGTGTCCGTGGTTGTAGACATTAGAAAATAGAATGCAACAATTGATATGTCCTGTATAGTAGAAAGATTCCCGGCATTCATCCTGCCCAATTTATGAATGGACTGCAGCTTGCCTTATCCATGGGCAACACCTGCTACCTTCCTAAGTTCCTGTTTCTTCCAGAATTCTCACCACTCTCCAGAATAGTCTCATGGTTTTGTGTCCAAAATATGTACCACCTCCAAGCTCTGTGACATTGCCATGTCCTGGATAGCTGAAGGGAATGGCGAGCATCTCAGAAAACTCAGATATCAGTGTGACCAAGAAAGTCTCAGTGGAGAAACCATGCTTTCGGCCTTTTGCTTATCAATTGTTCTGTTTCCCTGAATGTCAGGAAGGTCTTTGCCTCAGGCCACCCCTTTGTGAAGCCTGAAGAAAACAGTTTTCAAATGGAAATGAATGGGCATCACCTGTGGCTCTTTGCTTAATTGCTTTGGAAAGGGATGTGTCTGAATCAGCCTCTTGGCCCTGTGTGAGGTTGTGGCTTAGATTCTCAGCACCTGATGGATGTAAAGAGAGATCCCATGTGTGCATCCAAAACCAAAATGGCCAAAAGAGCAATTATTGTGAATGAAGTCTCTCGCATTCATTTGTAAGGTTCCTGACCACCATCAAGTGAAAATACGGATCCTTTGGTTCAAATGAGTTATGCACAGCCCTGCAGAGGCTAACCCATAGGTTTTTGGGTTTTCTCATGGCTCCAAATCATATAAAGAATCTATAACTGACAGTCAGTAGTCCTCAAATTGGAGATGCAGAGCAGTATTAACAGCTGGCCTATCTGATCACTCCTGGTTCACCGGATGGGTGTCCAGGCCACCTTGACTTTAGGCAAATGAGGGGCAAGGGAGCTTATTTTTGACACTGTCTTGGGCTGCACCCCTCATGAAAAACTCCAGCCAGAGGTTATGATAAGTGTCTATATGGAAGAAGATGAGGGCCATGTGGGAGTGTTTGGTTTTAATTGTGGTCATTTGTTTGGCGGTTGGAAGAGATAACTGGATCCACCTGGGCTTGAATTCTGGCATGATTCCTCTTAGAGACTGAGTTCTGGAATTTACCTCAAAGAAGTATTGCCATGAAATGTGTTGGGATTTTAGGAGGCCACGCATGAGATGCGCCCTTGAAAACTGAGATCGAGGGCCAGGGTGTCTTTCCACAGTGCAGTGAGAATCTCAGCCAGGATATCACATGATTTTATTTTGAAAGACTTGGCAGCCATAATTGAGAGTCTAAACACAAATGGAACTCATATTGTAGACCTCAATGATCCTGGCTTCATGTGACCTTTTGGCCACATTTTGGGAAGCCTTGCCTGTGAGATTTCTCCAGAGATTTCATTTAAATGAGCTTCCTCACCACATAATGGTTCCTGCATTAATTGAAACGCACAGTGACTCCAACTTCATCCTTCAAAAATGGCTAAATAAATACTATCAAATTTCTGAAATTC
Organism: Callospermophilus lateralis; assembly: GCF_048772815.1. NCBI lineage: Eukaryota > Metazoa > Chordata > Mammalia > Rodentia > Sciuridae > Callospermophilus > Callospermophilus lateralis. The sequence continues at coordinate 1,225,716 of NW_027514378.1, read as the reverse complement.
CCATTACCAGGTGGCACTGGAGAACCTTTGGATATCCTGTTGCTGAACATGAGTGAAATAATTCCCCACGCAATGACACTTCACCGGGAGAATTCCAATTTTATTGCTAAAAGCTGTGTGCTTATATAGAACTAAGGGGGAGATGGTATGGCTTAGATAAATGGCAGCAACCCGTTTATTGACAAGTTCTTTCAAATATCAGCTCCAGAGCCCAGGAATTAGTTCTAATTGGGGCTAAGGTTCCCCACAAGCGAGATTTGAAATTGGCGCTGGCGGGAGAGTTCACAAGGGCGGGAACATTTTGCACCACTGCAGAAATGAAGAAGGTAGGAAGAAGAAGTCCTTAGGCGCCATGTTGGGGTTTTTCTCTGCGGTATGGCTGCCATTTATTCTTTTCCCAACATTCCACCCTTTTTGTTTTCTTAGGAAGTGGGGCGTCGTTTGTCAGATCTGGCTGCTTCCTGCTGTGTGGGGGTGGTGTGGGGCCTAGAAAGAGAAGTGGAGGAATGCTCAGGGGGCAGGTATGGGGATATCATGGCAGCCAGAAATAAAACCCAGTGGCTATAGACAGCTATTTTCATAGGGGTGAAGTCAATGAATGTTCCCTGAAGCCAAAGATGTCGATGGCATGGAACCAGTCCTGGATGGAAGAGATTGTTGGTATCAGCCACTGGTCCTGTAACAGAGACTCAAGGAAATACTGGAAGCGTTGCCTGGACATGGTGTCGCCAGCACCTGAAGAAGATCAGAGCGAATAAAAACAGAATGAAGATAAAAATTAAAGCAAATGTCAATTTTTGGCAGAAGTTCCATGTGGGGGGACTGACATAGAAGAGGCCAAGGGCCATGAGAAAGCTTAGAAGGTGGTAAAGACTATGAATCCAGGATGGCAGATTAAGAGGTTCTCCGAGCTCGTTGTCTCCTGCTGTCTAATACCCGTTGCATTCCATCGTGCCTGGTAGTGAGCTTCATCACTGAGTGAACTGTTCTCTTGGAGATGTTGGGGATTCATCGGTCATCAGAGGCTGGTAGTGACTAAGCAAAAGCTGGTTGAAAGTTTGATTAGGAATTTTATGCAGTTGGGTTTGAAGGCACTTCATTATGCAGGGCAAGAGAGCACAAAAAAGGAGCATCCAAATAAGGGGACCCAAGATATGTAGTAAGTACATGGCAAGATAGGATTGGAAGAACCCCGTTATGGGATTGGAGGAGGTAGGTTTGAGCAATTGGGTCAATAATTCCTGCAATTTAACAACATTTTTTTTTATTAGCCCAGATTCATTAACATAATAGCAAAATTCCTCTCTGAGGAATAGGCATGTAACCCCTTTTTCTGCAGTGAGAAGATCAATTGCCCTTTGGTTCTGTAAAGCCACTTGTGCCAATGAAGTAACCTGCCGCTGCAAGGAACCCAGAGACTCAGCCATGGTATTGAGTGTTTCCTGCAGTTTTTGTTGAAGGTCATTGGATCCCATAGAGCATGACCTATAGCTCCACCAGAGAGTCTGAGACCCGTCACTGAGGTTGTTAAAATGAGGCCTACCAGAACCGGCAGAAAGACTACCCTACGGGTGCGGGAAGGTAGGGCCAACTGTCAGAATTCGGTGGGAGTATACAAAGATAGCTGAGGAACTACAGTAACCAAGAAACAGGCGCCAGAGACATTGATGGTTGAGGTACTTAAAGAACCATTACACCAGAGGAAATGTCCAGGTTGCATAAACACAGGGCTCTATGGAGTGCTGTAGCTCAAGGAACAAATGGGTAAAGGATTCATTATTGGCAGGTGGAAACAGATGAAAGAAAATAATGTATTGGTGGAATAACTTTCCCACAGTGGGATACGTGTCACATGTAGGGGTTGTCCTTTTTAGAGAAATTGTAGGGTTTTGCTGGAATATTTCCTGCCACTAATGGGACTGCTGCTAGAAGTGGACGACTAAGTGAAGCACAGAGAAAGCACTGAGAAGTAGGCACAGAAAGAGGGGTGGAGTTTAATAATCAAAAAGTTTGGTGTAGCAAATTGAGCCATGTGGGAGGGGGACCTGAGAGGGTTGAAGGCTCTGAATCCTTTTTGGATGAGCTATGGATATGATCTCGAAGTTTTGATTCTGAGTCCTTAATGTGTTCGACTACCTGGATGGTTGCCTTAGGTTGCGTAATCAGGGTGCGGCCAATAGTCATCCACCCTGTGGGTCTGACTGAGGTTGTCCGAGCATAGACAGCAAACTCAACATAGCCCCATCGTTTGGCCTTGGGGTCAGGTTTATCTAAAGTATACCATCCATTGTTACTGGATGAAGAGCCTTTATGCCACTTTATGTAACTAGAAGTCCACCCTTCAGGGTAACCAAATGAGTGGTAAGAATAGCTACCACGTTCATCATGGAACATGCATGACCAATAGGGGCACCCATTATATATCTCAGGCCACCAATGACAATAGTCTTTTGTTTGATCAAAAAGGAAGCAAATGAAAGGCCAGTTCCAGCTACCAGGGACGAAGGTCCTTGAAGGTGACAATTTTAGGGAAATAGAGGTGCAGTTGTGGATGAAGCAAGTAGTTGCATCCACTGCGCTTACCTTCTGCATGCCATGTTCTGAGTATCGTTCCCGAAAAGTGAATAAATGCATGGTAGGTGAGGAGGGTAAAGACCAGTCCTGACAGAGCACAGAAAATAAGCAGAGCACAAAAAACAAGCAGTTAGAGAAGACTAGGGTGTTGGGAGAGCTCATTGTGCCTTCTTTAAGAGGAATTGGGCTGCAAGGAAAACCGTGTGAGCCACAACTAAAATGGGTGAGATGGGTGTGGAAAGCAGGAGTAAAGGGGAGGTTCAGTAGGTGATTCTTGGAGTTCCTCTGGGGTGGCCCTGTCTTCAGCAGGTGGGGCCTCCTGGTGATGTGGCTTCAACCTAGACATGTGAATCCAGGGAGTGAGACAGTTGTCTGGTAAGGAGAGTTTGGCGGCGGTAAGGGTAAAGAGAATGACAGGATAGGGGCCTTCCCATTTTGCGGCAAGAGTCCCTTTCTCCTCTGGGGTATTATAATAGACTAGACTAACAGGTGTTAAGGGAGGAGTGTTTGGAGAGGAGACTGGGTCCGGAAGAAGCCAGTCCTGATATTTCAAGAGTTCCGAGCGGAGATGGAGCAAGAGAGGCAAAGACAAATCTCGGGTGAGAGGTCCTTGTGAAATGACCAACCCAGGGGTTATAAGAGGTCTTCCATACATTATCTCAAAAGGAGACAGTAAAGATGGTTTCTTAGGGAGAGCTCTGATTCGAAGCAAAGCCAAGGGAAGGAGTTTGAAACAGTCTATGTTTAATTCCATTGTCAATTTGGTAAGGACTTCCTTTAGAGTACGATTTACCCTTTCCACTTTCCCTGAAGCCTGGGGGAAATATGGACAGTTGAAATGCCACTTGAAGGAGAGGGCTTGAGAGACCTTTTGTGTGATCCTAGAAGTAAACTCAGGGCCATTGTCATATTGTAGGGAAGTGGGCATACCAAACCTGGGGATGATGTCTGTCAGTAAGATTGAAGCTACAGTGGAAGCCTTTTTATTGGAAGTGGGAAATGCCTCAACCCAACCAGAGAAAGTGTCCACAAAGACAAGGAGGTATTTAGTGCGCCATACTGTGGGCATGTTGGTGAAGTCTACCTGCCAGTCAGCAGCGGGAATGTGTCCCCGGGCTTGGTGGAAAGGGAAAGGTTTGGGCCTTAAAGGAGTATGAGGGTTGGTCCACTGACAGATCTGACAATTAGAGGCTATATTCTGTAGCATGGCTTGTCAGAGGGGGTGAGGGAAAAGAAACTCTGTAAAAAGAGGGTCAAAGACTGAGAATTGGAAAGGAATAGAGTATGAAGGAACTTGAAAAGATTCTTGTTCTTACTGAAAGACGTAGGGGCTTCAGATGAGCTGTCTAAAGTGGCCATTATATGTCCCCCATGGAGGCCATAATTGAAAGTGGTAGCAGCCATTCGTGCCGCCTGGTCAGCTTTGGCATTGCCCTCAGTGATAAGAAAGCCGTCCTTCTGATGGGACCTACAATGGACAACTCCCAACTGGGTGGGTAAGTGGCCTCTATTAGATTGGTTATAAAAGCTGAATTAGTGATCGCATTACCTTTGGTGGTAAGTAGGCCTCGCTACTTTCAAATATCAGCATGGGATAATAAGATATGGAAGACATATTTTGAATCAGTTTAGAGGGTGAGGGATTTGCCTTGTGCTAGAAGGAAGGCACGAGTGGATGCTATAAGTTCAGCCTACTTGTCTGTAGTTCCTGAAGGCAAAACTTTGGCCTCTATAATCTCAGTGGCTGAAAATACAGCGTATCCAGAGTAATGAGTTCCGTTCTCCCTAAAGGAACTGCTGTCAGTAAACCAGATAAGGTCAGGCTTGCTGAGTGGTCTCTCAGAAATGGAAGAATGACAGGGGAGGAAATCATCTAAGGTTTCCAAGCAATTATGAGTTGGTATGTGAGACATGGGAGTCATTGGGAGCAGTGAGGCAGGGTTCAGTGCAGAGCAGGGGAGGAAAATAATATTAGGGTTTTCCAGAAAGGAAGTGAGGGGCGACAGAAATCTGGATGTAGGGAGAGTTTGAAGGCCCTTTTAAGCTAAAAGATCCTTCAAGTGATGTGGGGAGTGGATAGTTCAAGGGGCCCCAAAAGTCAGATTAGAGGCTTCTTTGTGTAAAATTTGTCCAGTAGCCAGAGCTCTTAAGCAAGGGGCCCACCCACGGATGGTAGGGTCTAGTTGCTTGGACAAATATGACACAGGTGCAAATGTACGCCCATAGTTTTGACCTAAGACCCCAAGTGCTTGCCCCCCTTTTTCATGGACATATAGATGAAATGTTCTTGAAAGATCTGGAAGGTGCAGGGCAGGTGCCTTTAAGAGGAGTTGCTGAAGCCTGCGGAAGTGGTAGATGGGAAAGGAGGCAAGAGATTCACTAGGGGGTCCCTTTGCTAGGTCATACAGGGGTTTGGAGAGAAGAGAATAATTTGGGATCCAGGCCCTAAAATAACCTGCTAATCCTAGGAATGATAGTATTTTGGCTTTCGTATAGGGCACTGAAAGATCACAGAGGAGTTGCCTCCTATCCAGTGTTATTTCCTTTTTCCCGGGTGTAAGGCAAAAACCAAGATAGGTGACCGAAGACTGGGAAACCTGGGCCTTGTGGGGAGACTCCCTATATCCCTTGTCTTCTAGGAATTTATGAAGCTGAGCGGTGTGGGATTGAGAGTGTTCCAGAAAGACTACATAGAAGAAGGTCATAGACATATTGAAGTAGAGTAGAGTCAGGACAGGTCAGGTGAAAGGATGTGAGGTCCTGGGCAAGAAATTGGCCAAAGAGATGGGGGCTATCCCTGAATCCCTGTGGGAGGACAGTCCAGGTAAGCTGATGAGAATGGCGGGTGTGAGAGTCAGTCCATGAAAAAGCAAAGATATCCTGAGATTCTGAGAACAGGGGAATAGAAAAGAATGCATCTTTTAAATCTAGGACTGAGAAGTGAGTAGTAGTGGCATGGATCTGAGAGAGGAGGGTGTAAGGGTTGGGCACTAGCGGGTGGATGGGGTCCACAGAGGAGTTGACAAGGCGAAGTTCTTGAACCAGCCTGTAGGACACGTTAGGTTTCTTAACTGCCAGAATGGGTGTGTTGAAAGGAGAGTGTGTAGGCCTAAGATACCCCTTTCATAATAAATCCTGGATGATGGGTTCTAATCCAAGGAGAAATGCGGTTGTGAGTGGATATTGTGGTTGACTAACATATCTTGAAGGGTCCCGTAAGACAATATGAATAGAACTGCATTTAGCCATAAAGGGTGTAATTGTGTCCCAAACCTCAGGGTTAAATGGTTTAGATAGTCGTGGGAGAGTGCATGAAGGAGGTGTATCTGCCCCTAGGAATATCATGAGGAAATGAGAGGTAGGAGAGGTGTGGGTTGATAAGTGAATGGTGACTTTTAATAGTGAGAGTATGTCCCTTCCCAGAAAGGGAATGGGGCAATGGCTCATAACAAGAAAGGAGTGAGTGAAGGACAAAAGGGATCGCTGCATATAACATGATTGGGGGGGGTTTGAGGAAAAATCTTTTTACCTCCTACCCTGACAATAGGAGTTTTTGAGGGTGTGGTAGGACCCTAATACTCCCTCAAAATCGAAAAAGCGGCACCAGTATCCAAGAGGAAGTTAATGAAGCGTCCATCCACCAGGAAGGTGACCCTAGGCTCTTGATTCTTGATGGTAATAGTCTGGAGGGAAGGCCCAGGACTCCATCAATCCTCCTCTGCCAAGCCCAGGTGAGGCTGGGGTTGCTGGGCAGCAGACCAACCTTCCTTCTGGGTTGTTGGGCAGTCTGCCCCCCAGTGTCCACTTTGATGGCATTTTGTGCAGGGGTTGTAGGGTGTCCTCGGCGAAGAACAATTCCTGGTCCAATGTCCCTCCTTACCTCATTTGAAGCAAGCTCCAGGGGGGGTCATATTGGGACGGCATGGTGATGGCCTTCTCTGAATGAGCTGGGCCAACATTTGGAATTTGGCATTTTCAGCCCTCTGCCTACGGAATTCACTTTCATCCTCTCTACCATGAAAAACCTTGAAAGTGACAGCGAGGATTTTGGTCTGAGGAGTAGCAGTGCCCTGTTCAAACTTTTTAAGCTTGGCTTTAATGTAAGGGTAGCTTTGGGCCAGAATATATGTCATTAAGACATGACGGCCATCAGGGGTTTCTGGGTCGAGGTTTGTGTACTGCTGAAGGGACTTGGTTAGTCTATCCAGGAATTCTGAAGGTATTTCCTCCTTCCTTTGAATGACCTCCTGCATCTTTTGAAAGTTAACAGCCTTGCGGGTGGACTTTTTCAGTCCCGCCAAGAGGCAGGATGTAAAAAGGTCACTAGACTGTAAGCCCATAGGGGATCCTGCTCTGGGACAGCATGAGGGCCTGTGGGTGGTTATGATTGGTCCTATGATTTTCATCAGCATGGGCTTGGGCTAGCTCCCAGAACCATTGCCTTTCCTTGGGGAGAAGTTTATTGGCCAAGAGCATGTAGATGTCATGATGAGTGAGGCTATATGCTTGCAGTACCCATTGAAACTCCCGAATGTAAGTGGTGGGGTCAGTGGTGAAAGAGCCTAACTTCCTCTCTAGCTGAGTAATGTCCGACATGGAGAAGGGCACGTGGACTCTGATGACACCCTTGGGACCAGCTACCTCACGAAGGGGTGCGATTGTCTTGGGCGTGGGAAGGAGTCCCTTAGACCTGATAACAGGAGGACTGAAAGAGGCAGGCGGTGGACAGGAATGAGAGGGAGGGGAAGGGAATGTCTCTGTGGAAGAGGAGGAGGTGGAGCAGGCAGAAGAGTGGGGAAGGGAGGGGGATGAAATGGAAGGTTGAGGATCCGTGGAATCAGGCAGAGGAAGAGGAGGATTTTGCGGGAGAGAAGGGTCAGTTGGGGCTGGGGGATAAGGTGTGGGTTGATCTGCTGGGTCGAATGAGGAAGAATCTGCGAAGTCAGGAGTAGAACTAGGGGAAGAGAGGGGTTTGCAAGCAAGAAGGACCTGAGAGGGAGGGCAGGAGGAGCAGAGACAGGGTGCTGTGCAAGAAGGCTAAAACATTCAATACAGGGAATCTCACTCCACTTTTTCAGATGCTGGCAGTAATTAAAAAGGTCCAAGAGGAGGTTTGGATCTAAGGAGCCTTCTGGAGGCCAATGATTGCCATTATCCAGTGGATATGTAGGCCAATCTTGGGTACAGAATTTGATTAGAAGTTTGGGCTTGATGTCTGGTGTGAGGGAGAGTGTGGCCAGATTTTTTATTAAACTTTTGAGAGGTGAGGTTTCAGGTACAGATAAAGAGGTGTCCACAGTCACAGGGAGAGATGGAAGAGAGAGAGAGAGAGAGAGAGAGAGAGAGAGAGAGAGAGAGAGAGAGAGAGAATAAGTGTAAGCAAGAGAGACAAAGAGAAAACCCGGGCTGGAACGGACTCCGGGAAGCGCTCAGGGCGAATGGGGGTCAGGTGGGCATCCCCAAAATGACCAGCCATCATGAGGAAATACAGAGGGCACTACCTGATCGTCACCAGTGAAGTGCGATCTGTGAGACCCAATGGGTTCGGAGCCACGGGCAACCTGACATCAGGAAAGTTTTCGAACGCAGCAGAAGAAGTAAGTAATGAAAACAGAACTCCGGCTCCAGCAGAATGCAGTTCCAGGATGGGAGTTCAGTTTTCCCCGAGCAGAGAGGCAGCTTCAGCCAGACACAGCAGGCCCACAGGAAACAGCAACTCTAGCCAGCAGCGGCAGCAGCAGCAGAGGAGGAAAAACCACAGAGCCTCTCATGTAAACTCAGAAGCCTCACACCCCAAAGGGAAACGGATCACCAGAGGGTCCACTGCAACCAGTAAAGGTCTTAGTGGGAGGAATTCCCTCCCCCCTACCAGGAGTCTAGAGTGTGACAGACGATCATGGTCACAAAGCCAGCGGTAGCCCGAAGGGAGTTGGCGAGCCGGGGTCAGGGGAGGCTTACATACAACAAATCAGTGGTGAGTGCAGGAAGCCTGCGTCTGAAAAGAGCAGACCAGGGCAGAGTGCCACGGTGGAGCAGTGGACGGGGCTCTTGTTGGAAAGAGCTCACCCATATCCTCACACGGGGCACCAGAATGAAAGAACTCCCCACGCAAAGGCACTTCACCGGGAGAATTCCAATTTTATTGCAGAAAGCTGTGTGCTTATATAGAACTAAGGAGGAGATTGGAGGGCTTAGATAAATGGCAGGCAATCCGTTTATTGGCAAGTTCTTTCAGATATCAGCTCCGGAGCCCAGGAATTAGTTCTTATTGGGGCTAAGATTCCCGGCCAGTAAGGTTTGAAATTGGCGCCAGCAGAAGAGTTCACACGGGCGGGAACATTTCGCACCACTGCAGAAAAGAAGAATGTAGGAAGAAGAAGTGCTTAGGCGCCATGTTGGGTTTTTTTTTTCTGGGGTATGGCTGCCGTTTATACTTTTCATAACAATGAGTATACCAGACAGTGCCTTGATTGACTGGTTTTTATGAAAATGGTGTTTAACAGAGATGCCAGAAAGTTGGATCCTGCTGATTAGTGGGCCAAGAGCAAAGGTGGGCATGTGTGTGATAAAACATCAGTGGTGGGACCATGTGGATATGCCATTGGCTTCCAAATGGCTTGTGACTGACATGGTGAAGCCAGCAGACCCTTATATGTAAAGGCATCTTGTTACATGGAGAGGATTCAGGACATTGTTCAGAATCAGGTTGCTATGTTCAAGAGGGCAAGCTATGTGGAATAGAAGCCTGGTTCTTTTATTCTCCTACAGACCCTGACCCACCACATGTGACAGAAATCCCTCACACACTGTGTCCCCGTTGAACTCCTTGTATTTCATGAAGCAAATACCAAACTTCCACTGCAGCACCAAGAAACACCACGAAAATAGAGGATGACCATATGGCTTCATAGTCCACACTAGAGATATTTAGCCCCAAGGGGCCACAGTTTACCTTCAAAGGGAGAATTCAGCACTGGTGTCTCATGTTCATTGGAAAATAAGAAACCATGTCCTCCAGGTCACATAGATGCCCAGGTTTATGGTTTCACTAGAAAGGAAGCTAAAGCACGTGACAACAACATATATTTCAAGTGCCCAACCTCACAGGCAGTATCTCAAGAAGTCTCTAGGACAACAGACCTCCATGTTTTTGAAGTGTTTACCCTGTCCCTTACTTTTGGAAACTCCTCTAACACTTCCAAGGTTGTGAACTCCTGATCGCATTCCATTCCAGATATGTATTCATGGATTTTCTAACTCTTCTCCTCTAATTGTGTCTTACATGGGGTGAAGGTGTTGTCAAGGTATTGTTCTGGATGAGAGTGGGAAGATTTTTGTGTAGCACATATTTACATACACATTGGATTCATTTTCCAATTTTCCATTCGAAATACTGAATCCCTGTCAGTAACCCATACCCTAATAGACTCTGACTACTAATCCTAATATGATGGAGACAAATAACCCAAACATAATATTAATACAAGCAGTTCAGAGGAGGCATGGTGTATAGTTGGTCTTGCCTTTTGCATGATATAGTGTAGGAGTTATAAATCTTGTCAATTGTTTGTTGAAATAGTACTCCATGTGTTTTTAAAGTTAACACATATGTGAATTTCTGTCTCCTTTTTTCTGTAGCCAATTCAGCACATGTATTTTTATATGCACATAAAAAATCCTACCTGGTATCACACGTACATTTTTGTGAGGTGGCTAACTTAGCAGAAACAAAGTATGAGAAGAGATCACCCCTCCTAAACGCTTTTGGAACTGAAAATTCAAACTATGAGTGAGATTTTTAGTTGAACAACATTATACATAAATCCATGTTCAGTAAAATTAATATTTTTGGATCGGTGGATGATATATATTTCACGATGAATTTTGATTGGCATATATATTGCTACTTTCTAATGTTTCTCTGTGAGATATATATATATATATATATATATATATATATATATATATATATATATTGTCTAGATTTTTCCAAATATAAAATATATGTGTCCTATTATACACTCCCTAAATAATTCACTCATGCTCATGTATGTGGTTTTATAATCAAATTTTCATACGATTATTTTCAGAAATATTCATCCACCTGAAATACATATTTGTTTTCTAGTACTGAAAACTCACTTCACTGAATGGTGCAAACAAATCCTTATATTTCTACTGTAACTGACCCAATTTAACATCAATGCAAGTAGATTCCAAAGGGGCATGATGTGTATTTTGACGTTCATTTTTATTTAACACTGGTACATTACTATTTCTTCAGTTTTTGTACATCATAGTATATACATTTCATCCACAAGTTCACAAATTTAAAGACATTTGAAACACATTCAATCACTTCCTGCTTCAGTACACATGTATTCCTCCTTGCTTTTGACTGGTTATTTATTGAGACTTCTTTCCAAACACATTATTTTCGATTTCCATAATCAATTTTGAAGCAATACTCACACACACTTTATGATAAACCACAACCCTAATATTACCATTAGATGTATAACTGGTTGGAATGAATGTATGTATGTCAATATGACATTTCCTGTGTATTTTCAGATATCAATTTATTCCAATTTCTAAAGTTGGAATCAGTTATATTATATATTCACACATGGTACACATATTTGTGCCCCCAATACTAATTTATATCTCTTCTAAATATTGCTCCCAGAAATGGTGCAAGAAAGACTCATGTCACCTGATCTACATATATATTCTGTCAACAAAATGCAAAGTCACACTTACAATTGTACCAAAGCCTAAATGGAATGTGAGTATGGATTATGAAAATCACCCATGTCCAGGTTGCCTAATGCTCTCAAATGTCAATCCTATTGGTGACTACATATTTGTTTCTTCCTAAGATTATGTATTCAACCTCAAGCCTGTTGAAAATGTCTAATCCTATCAATCACTTCATCCTTTGCCTGATTTCCTAATGTCTCTAATGATATCTGCTTTCCTACATATTTTCCCCAGTTCATCATTGTGACTGACTCTTCACATGTGCTGACATTTACATTTTCTGTCTACCTGAAACCCTATTGCTAAAGAACTTTTTGTCCAAATCCTATACTCACTCTTTTTTTCTAATCCTACCAACTATCTTCCTAATCCTACCAACTATCCTTTTTTGACTGGATGTTCTCTTCGACATTCAATTATCCAAGGTACAAGGTCCTATGCCATAATGTATAGATTTATCTGAGACACATGTGCACAACATAATTCCGAGTGAAGTATCCCAATCAAGGATCCAATGCCCTTTTGGGCTTCAAATCTTACCTAGATTTGTGTTTTCATACATATATTTCACCTCTATATATACTTATAAATATTGCAGGTTCCCAATACCATTATTCATGCAGCAGAATGATTCCTAACCCAAATCAAACATGTTATTAACCCTAACCATACTTTGTTCCTCAATCTAACTTTACAGAAAAGCAAGGACAGAGTTGGTCTTATATAGAAATGTAAGAGATCTTCCACCTGCTGAGAACCTCAAAGGTCCATGCAGAAGTGAACCCTGGGGAAGATATAGAAAGCTATGAAGGACCTGAGAGAGCAAAAGTCATCTTTCATGACAAAAAAAAAAAAAAAAAAACAGGTCAGGATGAAGGGGTGTGTCTGAAGCAGTCTATCTCTTCTTAATGTAGAGAAGATGGACCAAACCAGGCCTGTGTGGAGAGCTGTTCACGGGTGCCTATGTTTGATATACCGTTCTTACTTGTGAAAGTGTCACAGGAAGTAGGGGCAGCCTCCATCTATTGGGACACTTGGAAGCAACTGTTAGGACAAAGAGGTTGCCAAGGCAGTGACCTCATTCAGTTCCTGAAGGAAGTGACCTATATCATTTTCTTGGTGATGGAACTCTCTGAACTTGGGATCCAGGATGCCAGGCACCCAGAGGCATTCCCAGTCACAGTCCCAGTGGCCACACATGTTTGGATTTACCAAGGACAGAATCGGTCTTTCTTGGTAACTACTGATGTGAGGATGGCCAAATTCCAGGAGAGCTCTGAAGAGGGGTCTTTCCTGAGAAAGCAGGTAGTGTCTCACTACTGAACTGAAACCCACAGTGCCTCCAACTTCATCCATGAAAAATGGCTAGATAAATACAATAAAATTTTTTAAATTCCCTTAACCAGGTGGCACTGGAGAACCTTTGGATGTCTTTTTCCTGGTCATGAGTGTACAAGAGAATGCCATGATTGACGGTATTTCATGAAAATGGTGTAGAACAAAGATGCCAGTAAGTTGGACCCTGCTGAGTAGTGGGCCTTTTGCAGTGGTGGGCAGGTGTGTGATAATACAGCTGTGGTGTGGCCAGGAGGATTTTCCATTGCCTTCAAAATGGCTTGTGACTGATATGGTGCAGCCAGCAGACCCTTCTTGTTATATGGAGAGGTTTCCGGGCAAAGTTCAGAGTCAGATTTCTATGGACAAAGGGGCAAGCTTTGTGAGATAGAAGCCTGGTTGTTGCATTCTCCTGCAGACCCTGACCCACCACAAGTGACAGAACTCCCTCTAATACTGGGTCCCAGTTGAACTCATTGTATTTCATGAAGCAAATACCAAACTACCAGTGCAGCAGCAAGAAACACCACGAAAAGTGGAGGATTACCAAATGGCTTCACAGTTCACACGGGGAGACACTTAGCACCAAGTGGCCACAGTTTACCTACAAATAGAATATTCAGCACTGCTGCCTCATGTTCATTAGAATACAAGAAACCATGTCCTCCAGGTCACGTAGATGCAGACCCAGCTTTTATGGTGTCACTAGAAAGGAAGCTAAATCTCCTTGCAACAACATATATTTCAAGTGCCCAAACTCAGAGGAAGTTTCTCAAGAAGTCTTTAGGCCGGCAGAGCTCCATGTTTTTGGAGTGTTTACCTGTTAGACCAGGACGCTAGAAAAGACCACTGACTCAAATTAAAATCAAATAAAATTAAGCTTATTATTTCCACCGGCCATGCTGCCTCTCCCTCCCAAAACGAAGGGAACAAGACAGCAACCCCAGCTTTCCTACAGCCCAGCTTTATAGCCCAGAAAGTTACACAAAAGGGGGGTTACAGATAACAGAACTCTGATAAACATCACACTAAAGGTAGTTTACAATTTTTTTGCTGTCCCTACATGAGAATTCATGAGGATCATTAGAGCCTCAGAGAGGGTTGTTGTCTTGCCAGAGAAGGCAAATATTTATGATGTGTCACTAAAGTTTCAGAGAGGGCTGCTATCTGGTCAGAGAGCCAGGCATGTGTGAGTTCAAGGCGCGGGCAGGCATTCCACGCAGGTTCAGAATTTGAAGTAATTTATGGTAAAGCCAAAATTATCTTTTCATGGCTTTGTGGCATGATGGCTCCCAATTTTAATAAAAGATCAGGTTGGGTCTACAATTTCCCCCTTTTCTCTGTGTCCCTTTCAAATCTTTGAGAGATTATGGGAAGAGCACTGAGGAAATTTTAATCCCTCAGGTAAGAGTCTCCAAATTTTTAGAACTCACCCAAAACCGATCTCGCTGATTTTACCTGACTTAATTACTTATATTGATAGTCTATTTATCTTTCTCTCCATTGTTGTAAGAAGAGTGGCATCACTAATTTTTTCTTCTTCTGTCCTGAGACAGGGTGACGTAAGTGGGCTCGGCGTGAGGGACATGAGTTGCCTATTAGAAGTCAGTTGAGAGACATGAGTTGCCTTTTAGAAGTCAGTTCGTTTTGAAGTCAGGTTGGGGAAGAACAGGTTGTAAAGTCATCTGTGAATGGGTTCTTCTATGAGTGAAACAAAAACCATGAGTACTGGATAAATGTTGCAGCAGCTAGAACATGTCACTGTATAGACATTCCCTCACCAGTGTTTAATATCCCCAGTTATCAGGACTGTCAACTTAATATTTAACTTTAAGTGTTACAGTTGGCCCTCCCAATAAGACACAGTTTAATAATTTAATGTCATCTGATCTTGTAAAATCCTTTTACTAGTATGACCTCTGCGTCTAATAGAGAAACCTTTAATTCTGTTACTCAGGGCTGGATAATCGTACTAGCAAACACCAAGCCTACCTTTGTAGGTTAGGAATATCTGTAGGTCTTAAACTGAAAACTTCTGCCTGTGGCAGCTCTTCTTGATAGTCTCTTTTTATAAGTATTAGGCATTCCTGTGTGAGAATCCTTCTTTGTAGCCTCCAGTCTTACTTGTTTTGGGAGGATAAGATAAAGTGCATACCTTAAAATTTTATTATTATTATTATTATTATTATTATTATTATTATTATTATTATTATTTAATATGCCCAGGAGTGGCTGTATTTTGGTCTTAACTGTCTTTGCTAAGTGTTTAAGATGAAGCAGTCAAACTGACTTTTGTTTCCATCTATTGTTAACAGTCAGCTGACCTTTTATGGGAGTCAATTCTGGGGAAACTTGAGAAGAGATTCTCAGTTCTGCTAGTGCCATTTGCGCTAGGTGGGTCCAGGTCTTGCTTGACCATTTGTCTTCCCTCAGAAGCATCATAGATGTCTCCTTTCTATGATGACTCTCCTCTTTGTAACAAATGCACTGATTGGCTTTCTGTTCTCCAGTGGTCTCATTAATCTCCCTGATCAGGAGGTTATGTGGCTCAGAGTTGCAAAGCTCTTTAGAGAAGTCCCCTGTTCCCTGGATTCAGACTGACTCAGAGGGCAAGAGCCAAATATTGGTTTTCTTGGCCCTTTTCATTTAACATTAATTTTAAATCCTAATCTTAAACATCCAGCAAATAAATTTTAACAGCCTTATATTAAGAGTACTGGGCTTTAATGTCTATAACTTTATAATTACCTTTTTATTAATTGGGATCTGTATTATTCTGTCTGTATTGTAGTTGATGACTTATTATCTTGAATAAACCCATGTTGTGTTCTTATAGCAACGCATTTGTAAAACACTAACAGGGAATCTTTAGATCACTTATAAGAAAATTTCAAACTAAAATTAACAAAAGTAAAAATACTTAGTTCGTGTAATATCTTCCCTGAATTTTTTGGCTGAGTTATACATTATATCCCCTGTTTGAGATCCTAGGAATATTGACAATAAATAATAAACTTTTTAACATAACTTTAAAGAAATATTATCTGACCTACATGTTTCATAGTCATTCTCACATGTAGTAAGATGGGACACACAGCCTTATCTCAGGTAAGGCAGGGCTCTTTATAAATCTTAAGTATTTTAATTCTAAAGCTGATCTTTATTTTTAAATATCTTTTGACAAAGTTTACATAAATTGTTTGAGGTCACATGAACATTAGCTAACACCATATGATATCACGTTTAAAACATGAATTAAAGAAATGCTGAAAGTTTTTAACCTTTACAAAGATTAGGCTCTAATTAACTTAAAAATACATTTAAATTGTTCCCCAATGTAAAAAGTAACATAAAAATTTACATATCTTATTGATAACAGGTAAATAAATCCACAATATATTTTTTACCACACAACTTCAGAGCACCAGCTTGATATAATGCTCTTTTAAGGTTTCTACCTTACAGACTTGCATACCTGTAAGATATGAAAACATTAATAGCATAACAATTACATTTATGTTTCTACATTAATCAAGTTTGGCTTTTAAAGAAATGGCAGTACAGTGCTCTAAAATAACAGTTCTTATTTAATCAGTTGTTTAATTTTTATGGTTGCTTGCTCTAGAAAACATAAATCTTAATAAACTCAATGTTATGGGTAAACTTATGTTTTAAGAAATTTTTGCCTCATTAACACATGACTGATTTTTACAATCTTATACAGAGTTTACTAAAAAAAATACAGATCTTAGTAAATCAATCAGATATCTAACTAAAGTACTCATGAATGAGTAAACCCATATCAAATTTACTTTACTTATTTATCAAAAAGTTAGAGAAACGTATTGAACAGTGTAAACCATTTTTATGTTGAAGGAAAGGTACTAGAGCCAAGGCATATTAGACATTTTGTAGATGTTAATATTTTGTTAGATGTTTGAACACCTAGAAAACTTTGTAAGCTTAAATTTAAAGACATTTGTTTTTATCTCTTTATCCAATTTAAATTGAAACATTTAAATCACGTGAATTAAAGATCTTTGGATCCACTTTTTAAAATTTGTTTTTATGAGCGCTTTATTTTATGAGCACTCCTTATATATGTTAATTTATGTATCATATATATGATATACGGACATATGTATATATAGACATACAACACATAACAAAATTGTGCACACATAATAATAGTAAAGGCCTCGTAGCATTTCGCAGGTGAAATCTTTATTGCAATGTTTCAAGAAGTCCACAGTTGGTCAAAGATAGAACTGATCAGAAAAACATTAACCTAGGTCTGTATGCTCAAAATCATGAGGTCAAAAAACATAAAGTATCTCAGAAAAAAATAAGAGTCCTAGAAAAAATGACTTGCCAGTAATTAGAAAATACCATACAATTTACCTTTTTTTCCTTTAGATCTCAAATCAGTCTCCTACAAAGCTTGCAGGCTTCTTTCATTTGCATTTCAACATAAGTCATGGCTGAGGTCTGGAAGGAGCAGGAAAAAAACTGCTATTCTGAACAGACATCTCAGGACTAAGGCATTTTAACCATAATTTTCAGGTTCGGATGTTGAAAATTATGATACAAGTTTAAGATACAATTCACAAAATTTTATATCTTTACATCTTGTTTGGTCAACAGACACCATACTATGATTTACTATCCATGTCCAAATTAATGCACTGGTACACACAGTGACATTTTCCCAGGCTACCCAATTCAAAATTGGTGAAAAAAAAAGACTGTATGATTGGGAAGTTTCTTGCCAACTTGGAAGTAGAGTTCTTCAGTTATCCATTGTAAGTATTTAAGTTCTCTGGCATGAATTATCTGAAATCATAAACTAAACAATTACCTAAACCCGACTTTTAACTGCAAGATTGTGCAATGCTTCAAAAACCCATTCAGATACCAGATTGTTAAAATAAAACATCATCATTTCGACACACATTCAGCTAAGATCATTCCCAAAAAACAATTTATAATATCAACACATTATTGCACATGCCTAAAAGGGCCAGAAAGAAAGACACAATACAGACCAAAAGGAGGTCCAGACTATGGCTGTCAGAGAGAACCCTTTAAACCAGAGCAGATAAGAGAAAAATCTCATACACCAGTGGGACCATAGCTGTCCCCACAAGGGGACCAGATGTTTTCACAGAGGGGCAACCTAAAAATGTAAAATAAAGTGTCTCCATGGTGATTTTACTGCATTTAGTGTCACCTTTTTCTTTTTCTCTTTTTTTAACAAGACAGAGGTGGCATAATCCTTACAGTGCAGGGAAGGAAGGAGGTAATTCCCTGAATCAACAGGGCTTTGGCAGCTGCTGGGAGTCCCTCAGTTTCTCCTTTTACATACAGGATTAGCTCCTCTGATTCAGTTCCACACCAAGCATGCTCTATCTCCTAACATTTCAGTAGATAGGTCTCACAAAGTTCCGGGGCGGAGGGGGGGTACAAGATTTGTAACTTGAAGTTTGGTTCCTGACCTTGAAGCCAATTAATACCAATTTAATAATGAGGACTGGGTTTTGAGAAAAAGAAAAAAGGAGGTTTATTGCTTGGCTAACAAAGGAGAAACACAGGGGACTCTGCCAAAGTTGTGACTCTCTTTATCTGGAGGGACAAGGGGTTTTAAAAGAGTTTCACTTGTTAACCTGGGAGATACTCTGTTCTTAGGTCCCCAGCAGGCATTTCCCTCTGCAATGGGTGTGCTCCAGGCAGCCAGCTAGGGGCTTCTATCATCCTGCTTCGCAAAGGGGGATAAAGTTCATTGCAGTTCCTTAAAACACAGTCCAAAGGGGTGTCAGGCTTACTCTCTTTATTTCTGATTTTCATGTCCAATATACTTAAGTTTTTACCACCAAAATCACACAACAAAACGAACAAAAACAAACAAACAAAAAAACAAAAAATAGAACACAGAACACAAATAAACAGAAACCCGGTGGCTAAACACAGAAACAGGGGAACAGTGCAACATCTTGCTAAAGCTCCAGGGTAGAAGCGCGTGCGTGCTCATCGCCACCTCTCTACAGTTCCAGAGGAATTCCCTACAGAACAGAACAGAGGACAGAATGATTCTCGTTACTGTTCTGCACAGAAGAATATGTGAGCCTCCCCGTGCCACATCTCTGTCATCAGAAGAGATCTCCCTTAACTGGATATCAGATGTTATAAAGGAGCCACTTACCTATGGAGGCCTCCTCCATCAGGTGCTTGCTAATAGTTTTAGTGCAGAGGTTCACTGTAGTGCTCCCTGGACTAAAGGCTCTTTTCCAAATATAAAGAAGATGGACCAAATCAGGCCTTCGTGGAGAGCGGTTCCTTGGTGCCTATGGTTGATATACCATTCTAATTTGTGAAAGTGCCACAGAAAATAGGGTAAGCCTCCTTCTCATGTTACGCTTGAAAGCAACTGTTTGGATAAAGTGGTTGCCAAGGCAGAGACCTAATTCAGTTCCTGAAGGATGAGACCTCACCTCAATCCCTTGGTAATGGAACTCTCTGAACTTGGGATCCAGGAAGCCAGGCACACAGAGTCAGTCTCAGTCCCAGTCCCAGTGTCTCACTTG
Organism: Callospermophilus lateralis; assembly: GCF_048772815.1. Classification (NCBI taxonomy): domain Eukaryota; kingdom Metazoa; phylum Chordata; class Mammalia; order Rodentia; family Sciuridae; genus Callospermophilus; species Callospermophilus lateralis. Next base: position 1,206,463 of record NW_027514378.1, on the reverse strand, counting down.
CTTCAATTTAGCAAGGACAGAGTCAGTCTTTCTTGGTACCTACTGATGTGAGGATGGCCAAATGCCAGGAGTTCTCTGAAGAGGGGCCTTTCCTGAAAAAGCAGGTAGTGGCTCACAGCTGGCTCCTGAACACTTCACAAAGTTGGACAAGGAGACCAGATCTGAGACAGGACACGCCATATTGGGGGAACATAGTATGGCCCAGCAGTCAGAGGATACTCTGGAGAGTGAGAGACCTACTTGGGGAAGGAGGTGCCTTTGTGGGTGTAGATGTGTGTTTGTGGTTTTGTCTCATGTTCTGAGAATAGGCAGGAAAGTCGGTTTGTTTGGTTTGGAGTGAACTGTTTCTAGTAAGTTGTTTCACAAGGCGAGTGTTTCTATGTCTGTGTATCCCACAGTGTCCGTGCTTGTAGACATTAGAAAAGAGAATGCATCAATGGATGTTTCCTGTCCAGTAGAAAGCTTCCCAGCATTCATCCTGCCCAATTTATGAATGCACTAGGGCTTGCCTTATCGATGGGCAACACCTGCTATTTTCCTAAGTTCATGTTTTCTTCCTGAAATCTAGCCACTCTCCAGAATAGGTTCATGCATTTGCATCCAGGATATGTACCACCTCCAACCACTGTGACATGGACATGTACTGGATAGCTGAAGAGAATGGCAAGCATCTCAGAAAAGTCAGATATCAGTGTGACCCGGAAAGTCTCAGTAGAGAAACCCTGCAAAGGGCCTTTTGATTACCTATTGTTCTGTTGCCCTGAATGTCAGGAAGTTCTTTGCCTCAGGCCACGCTTTTGTGAAGCCTGAAGAAAACAGTTTTCAAATGGAAATGAATGGGCATCACCTGTGGCTCTTTGCTTAAGTGCGTTGTAAAGGGATGTGTCTGAATCAGCCTCTTGGCCCTGTGTGAGCCTGTGGCTTAGATTATCAGCACCTGATGGGTCTAAAGAAAGATCCCATGTGTGGATCCATAATCAAAATGACCAAAAAATCAGTCATTGTTGATGAAGTCTCTCGCATTCCTCTGTAAGGTTCCTGACCTCCATCAAGTGAGAAAAGGGATCCATTGGGTCAATTGAGTTCTTCAAAGCCCTGCAGATGCTAGCCCATAGGTTCTTGGGTTTTCTTATGAATCCAATTCAAATAAAGACTCTAAACTCCACAGACAGTAGGCCTCAAATTGAAGAACAGAGCTGTATTAATGGCAGGCATATTTGATCACTCCTGGTTCACAGGAAGGGTGTCCAGGCCACTCTGACTTTTGGCAAATGAGGGGAAAGGGAGATTATTTGGGACACTGTCTTGTGCTGCGCCTCTCATGGAATCCTCCTGCCAGAAGTTATGATGAGTGTCTATTTGGAAGAAGATAAGTGCCATTTCGGAGTGTTTTGGTTTTAATTGTGGGCATTTGTGTGGCGGTTGGTAGAGATAATTGGGTCCACCTTGTCTTGAATTTTGGTGTGATTCCCCTTAGAGACTGTGTTTTGGAACTGACCTCTGAGAAGGTACAAGGTCCTGTGTCATTGTATATCCATAATTCTAGGACATCTCCACGGAATGTAATTCAAAGCTAAGTATACCAATCAAGGACCAAATGAACTTCTGGGCTTCAAATCTTACCTAGATTTCTGTTTTCATACTTATATTGAAAGGTTAATAAAATAGGTACTTGTCACGTCCTGTTTTTCTGTATGCTTAATAAAACACTGTTGAAATCTTGAGAACTGTTTGCTCTTCTTGTTCCCAGAATGTGCTGCCCCCAACTGCCAAACTGCAGAATGTACTCCATCAACCATTTGCACGCAAACCGCCCACTCGCCCTTAACCATCAATAAACTTCCCTTCCTGCCCTCTCCAAGGAAAATATATAAGCACTTCTTAAGCTGTTCTCAGGGCTCTCTGCTCTATTCAACTGATCTCTGAGCCCTTGCATGACGAACTCCCAATAAACCCTTTGAGGTTGCATTAGACATTCTCTTGGTGGTCTCTTCCAGCGACGCTCACCCGACCTTTACTTCTGGTGGCCCCAGCGAGATCCGGCAGCTGCAGATGAAAGACCCCCAATGGGCTCCTCTGGGGGTAAATAAGGCCCCTCTTTCTGGTTTCAGGATTCAGGTTAGGGTTTGACAAAATGGCTATTGGTAAAGAGCGTGAGCTCTCTCCCACGGTGGCTGACACACATGTCACAGAGCCACAGGCCATGTTCCTGTGGGATGGACTCGGGAAATCGAAGAACCATAGTCTCCTCGACTCAGTGATATTTTCTTTCAGATTTGGAATTGGCAGCCCATCAGGATTTGCCCGCTACTCAGTCCTGGTCTCAGTATTGGACGTCCATTGTCTGTCTTTATTGTCTTGTCTTGTCTGTGTCGTGTGTCTTTGCTTTCACTGTCTGTGTATATTTCATTATGGGACAGAGCACTTCAATGCCTCTGTCCCTGACCCTTAATCACTGGACCAAAGTCTGCTTAAGGGCTCAGATTCTTTCTTTTTCATTAAAACACCAGACCTGGCAGATTCTGTGTCTCAGAATAACCCACCTTTGTAGTCGGATGGCCCCTAGAAAGATGTTTCTACTTCGCACTAATTTGAAAAGTCTGAGATATTGTCTTTCAGCCGGGGCCACATAGCCATCCAGATCAATAGCCATATATCTTAACTTGTCAGGACCTCTGCAAATCTCCTCCTCCATGGGTGAAGCCTTTCCTTGTCCCTGCACCCACTCCTACTCCTTCCCCTACGATTCTATCTCTCAAACTCTGTGCTCCTCAACCTCCACCCTCTGTTCTCCCTGAGTCTCAAGACTCTACTCGTCCTTATCCTCTGCCCTTGTCCCCCAACCCCCAAAACCCTGTAAGTAATTCCCCTGCTGCTTACTCAGCCTCTCCACCATTCGAGGAAGCCAGGATGGCCCAGCACCCTCCAGATGACTGTCGAATGGCACACACAGCCCCTCCTTCCCTAGAGGAAGCTGGCCCGGCTAAAAAAACTCAGAGAACTCACCAACGTTTTCACACCTGCCTACTTGGGATGACTGCCAACAACTCCTAGGGACTCTCTTCACGACAGAGGAATGAGAGGAAAAACCTCCTGGAAGCTAGAAAAAAATATCCTCGGACTTGATGGGCGACCAACACAACTTCCCAACATAATCAAAGCCGGCTTCCCCTTAAACCAACCCAACTGAGACCCCAACACCTTTGAAGATAGGGAGCATATGTCCAATTATTGCCAGGCTCTAATAGCGGGTATCCAAGGGGCCGCTAGGTGACCAACTAATTTGGCCATGGTAAGAGAAATTATTAAAAGGCCTGATGAATCTACCTCTATGTTTCTAGAGAGAATTATGGAGGCATATAAGAGATATACTCTTTTCGATCCTCAGGCAGCAGATCAAAAGGCATCTGTCATGATGGCCTTAATTGGGGAAGCTGCCATGGATATTAAAAAAAAAAAAAGTTAAAAGAGAGATTTAGTCAGAGAAGCCAAAAAAATATACTATAAAAGAGAAACAGGGAAAAAGAAAGGGAGCAAAGGGATGATGAGAGAAGCAAAAGAAAGACTAAGGCATTGACTTAGATCCTGGTCACAACAAGAAAGAGGCCAGAAATTAAGACATAAGGTGACAGGAAGGGATACCTGGGCCCGTGCCAGAGGCCACCCCTGGCCTCAGATCAATGTGCCTACCGTAAAAAAAAAGGACACTGGGCCAAAGAGTGCCCTATAAAGAGACAGACACGCCAGCCAGCCATTCTGACTCTGGAGGATGACTAAGAAAGTTGGGGCTCAGATTCCTTCCCCTAGCTCAGGGTAACTTTTGAAGAGTAGGGGACCCCAGTAAACTTTGAAATGAATACAGGAGCAGTATACTCAGCCCTTAGGGCCCCATTGGGCCGTCTATCAAATAAAAGGTCTGTAGTTCAAAGGGCTAATGGCAGTAAATATTGGGCTTAGACTACTAAAAGGACCATGGACCTGGGGAAAGGAAAAATCCATCACTCCTTCCTAGTAATCCCAGAATGCCCGCACCCATTGATGGGCAGAGATCTGCTCACCAAGCTCTGGGCCAAAATAACTTTTAACCCTGAAAGCCCCCAAAAGAAATTTCTAAATCCTTCAGTAAAAACTCCTATAGTCACGGCTGTAACTATATTAGTAGAAGATAAACATCCACTCTTCACACCCCCCAAGACTGATCAAACAGGCAAGCTACCACAGAAATGGATAACAGATAACCCAGATGCCTGGGCAAAAACTGCTGTGTTAGGCCTGGCCGTGAAACAACCTCCAATAACAGTGGAGTTAAAAACCTCAGCCTCCCCAATCAATGTCAAATAATATCTTCTAAGCATAAAAAGCTAAAGATGGGATAAGGCCCTATATTCAGAAATATCTGGCCTTAGGGGTCCTAAGGCCCTGTCAACTGGCCTGGAACACTCCCCTGTTATTAGAAGAAAAAGCCAGGAACCGGGGACTATCAACCTGTTAAAGACCAAAGAGAGATCAACAACAGAGTGCAGGACATTCACCCCACAGTACCTAATCTGTTCCAACTGCTTAGCACTCTGAACCCTGAGCAGAAATGGTATACTGTTCTGGACTTAAAACAAGCTTTCTTTTGCTTGCCTCTGCATAAAGATAGTCAGTTGCTGTTTGCTTTTGGGTGGGTAGACCCAGAAACCGGAAAGTATAGTCAACTAACTTGGACTAGACTCCCAGAGGGGTTCAAAAACTCCCCCACTCTCTTTGATGAAGCCCTCCACAGAGATCTCAACAATTTCAGAACTACACACCCCAAAGTCACCCAGCTTCAATACGTGGATCACCTGCTACTGGCATCCAACACCAAGGAAAACTGAACTGGGACCCAAGCACTATTATCGGAGCTTGCTCAACTCGGGTATAGAGCTTCTGCCAAAATTGCCCAATTTGCCAGCAAGAAGTAACCTTCCATGACTATTTCCTCAGGGGCGGTAAACGATGGCTCACTGAGCCCAGAAAACAAACCGTTGAGCAGATACCAACCCCATCTTACAGCAGACAACTAAGAGAGTTTCTTGGGATTGCTGGGTTTTGCAGGTTATGGATAAATGGGTTCGCGTCCTTAGCTGCTCCTTTATACCCGCTGTTAAAGGGAGATGCCCAATTCCAATGGACCCCTGAGTAACAGGAAGTTTTAGATAACATCTAAGGACACTGACACTGAACGCCTCAACTTTACTGAGCTCAGCCTGCAATTACAGAAAGCCCTACACTAAGTTAAAAATGTACGTCAACTCACTCACCTTGGTTCAAAGAAACTGCAGGCACTCCTGTAGGATTAAGAACAGAGTTTTCCACTAACCAACACACAGCGAAAGAAAAAAACTGAACCGGTAACAAAAGCCTGTTGGGTCAGTCAATTGTTTAATGCTTACCCTTCCAAGTTTCTTAGAGGAAAGCACCTATGAGGAACCAGACCAGGAAAATTCTGGGAAGTGGACATTACTGAAATTAAGCCAGCAAGGTATGGACTTAAATATCTCCTAGTCTTTGTCGATACATTTTCAGGATGGATTGACGCCTTACCCACACACACACACACACACACACAGGAAAAAAAAAAAAAAAACAACGGCCCAAATGGTTCTCAAGAAGATCCTGGAAGATATTTTTCCAAGATATGGTCTGTTTAAGGTAATAGGGTCTGATAATGGACTTGTGTTCATGGCCCAGGTAAGTCACGTGTGGATTAATTGTAAGTTACATTATGCTTATATACCCCAGAGCTCAGGAGAGGTAGAAAAAATAAATAGAACCATTAAAGAGACCTTAACAAAATTAAGCTTAGAGACTGGCATAAAAGATTGGACTATGCTCCTGCCTTATGCACTGTTTCATGCGAGAAATACTCCCTCAGTTTCTCTGTGTAACCTCACCCCCTATGAAATTCTCTATGATGCCCATCATCCAGTAAGGGACCTAATCCCCAACTCTAAGGCCTAACAATCCCTTCCACACCCCTTGCTTGACAGACTTAAAGCCATTGAAAGAACTCAGTGATAACTGTGGAAACAGCTGGCCACTGCCTACCAACCTGGGGACGAGGGGATTCCACATCAATATCAAGTAAGAGACTTTGTCTACATAAGACAACATCAGGTGTCATTCCTAGAACCCCGCTGGAAAGGAACATACCAGGTGCTACTTATAACACCTACAGCGGTAAAAGTAGACAGAATCACTTTTTGGATCCATGCCTCTCATCTAAAGCCTTCGCTGTGTCCAGACTCTGGTTGGAAACTGGAAAAGACTGGTAACCATTTCAAATTTCGTATTCGCTATGTGGACAAGACTGTAGACTCTCAACTTGGCCACCAGTACTCCTAACCCTCATCAGCCTGTTCAGCAGTGAAGGCTGATCTCAAATCCTACTAGACAAGAAGTATGGTCTATCTCGCATACAGCCCCCTTAGGGACCTGGTGGCTATCTCTCCACCCAGACATTTTTCAGCTTGGTATACGTCTTTCCTATTGAGATAACCCTGATGAAGAGGATCCCACTAAAGTTTCATTAAATCCCTTCCATTCCATAGATAATTGAAACAAACATTATGGATGCACAGAAACGCGAGCCAGATTCAGGTTGGCTAGCCTAGATTATGATGTATGCCCGGCGGACTATCAAAGCCACAAACAGCCATGGCTGTGTGGGGGAAAAGCCAACTTCTTGTGTAACTCATGGGGATGTGAGCATACCGGGGCTGCCTGGTGGAACCCAAACTCCTCATCACATTCAGTACACAGCATTGGCCATATTACCAATTAGACAACCAAAAGCTATGGCCCCCAGAGGGTTCTCTAGATCCTCAAATTCTGCGTGACATTTTTAACTTCGGCAAGTGCTCAAAAGGGGAAAATTCCCCTATGTGGAATCCTTTTCCCTCCTTCACTCACATCCTGTACTATGCTTCTCCAATAGTTCCTCACCCTCAGTCTTCTGCTCCAGAGTCTCTGCTGTCACTCCCACCTCAGCAACGTGATTTCTCACCTCCAATTACTAGATCAAAAACCCAAACCTCTGCCAGTTCTCAGACCATTGCCCCCTTGCTGAGGTAGCAGGTACCGAGGTACCCCTCCACTCACTCACTCCTCTCTTTTTCTGTCTGTGCGTGCACTAGGTCCCACCAAGTCCTCTAAGAAGCTAAACCAAAGCTCAAACCAGCTGAGAAGAGCCCTCAGACCCCTATCCAAGATGTAATAAAAATGGCCTTTAAAGTTGCTTTGTCATCACTGAAAACAGGTTTCTAAAAATTTAAAGTCCCTCAGGGGTTTTTGGAATACTCACTCCCATCTTCACCTCTGCTCTACCTGTTCTACTGCTCAAGTTTTGTTCTAGGAAAATCCCAAACCCCTTTTCCATTATTCTTTTACATCTCATCTTCCTCATTCTCAGATCCACGGAGCTGCTCTCAGCCTCGCCTTCCCAGTCTTCCCCCTCTGTACCAGGTCCATAGATATGTCTTAAATAACCTTCTCCAGAAGTCTTCACCGAGGCTTACATTAGGTCTTTCAGCAAAAGAGTCCCTATGAAAGAGTTCAATGTAGATAAACTTCCACTTTTCGTGTTGCCCTGTTCTACTTGGCCACTGGCTGGAAAAATCACCACCCCTAAGCTTGACACCGCCTTACTAGGTTTTCACAAAATATGTGAACAAAGCCTCTGGCCTTGAGCTGGGGCTTCACAGAGATGACTACATTTCTAAGATAAAAAAGTTACCAACTGGGCTTCATGGTGACAGCTGGCAGGGAGAAAAAAAAGAGACAAAAAAGCTCTCCCTTTCCAAGGTGTCCTTGAAAAGTTAACTTGCCCAGAACAGAGGAACAAAAACAGAAACAAAAACTGATTTTTGTGAATTTCTACAGACTGTGAACTTCTGATCCACTTCCCTTACATATTGGGTACAAATTCTAAAACTACCAAAACTTGGGGTTCAGGGGATTAATTGATTACAACAGAAGCAATGCCCTCTAAATCCGGATGCAACCAAATAAGGCTGTTTTCCTGTGTTTGGTGCTATCTTAGGTCCCTTTCCTTGTCCATCCCTACAACAGTATAATTCTATACACTTTAACATTATTTATGTTTTCATAAAATGGTCAATATATGTGATTAATTATGTAATGATGCAGATGTTTTCCAGAGTTCTCTATCATGACGTAGGTTCATTTAAAGATCAAATAGGGGGGCATACAACCCGGTTCCAGCGGGAACCTGTATCCCTCACTTTAGCCATCCTATTAGAAATAATAGTTGCTTAAGGGGTGGGCTAGTCCATGAGACACAACAAAGACACAATTAGAAGCAGAAATAGGCCAAACCTTAAAGACATTAAAAACCGACATCACAGCTTTACAGGAATTTTAACCTCTCTCTTTCTGAAGTTGTTTTACAAAGCAGGCGAGTGTTGGACCTCCTCTTCATGAGAGAAAAGTGCCTTTTTGCTTGCATTGAGGGAAGAATGTTGTTTTTGTGCCGACAATACTGGAGTTGTAAAAGAATCTATGAATAAATTAAGAAAACGACTTGAAGAGCGTCAAAGAGAGACAGAGGCCACAAAAGGGAGGTTTGAGTCTTGGTTCACATAGTGACCTGATTAACTGCGCTTTTATCTGCCATGGCCGGTCCATTAAAATTCCTCATATTATTGCTAACTGTAGGACCCTGTTTGCTCAACCGTGTAGTTTTCTTTCTAAACCAAATCGAACCTGTTATTAATCCTAACCATACACTGTTCTCTCAATCTAATTTTACAGAAGAGCAGGGACAGAATTGGTATTAAAATACAGGAAAATAGAGGATCTTCCACCTGCTGAAAACCTCAAAGGTCCACGTAGAAATGATCCCTGGAGAAGATGTAGGCAAGTATGAAGGACCTGAGAGAGCAAAAGTCTTCCATGGCAAACAACCTGCTCAGGATGAAGGGATGTGTCTGAATCAGCCACTCTCTTCTTAATGTAGAGAAGATGGACCAAAGCAGGCATGTGTTGAGAGCTGCTCCTGCATGCCTATGGTTGACATACCTCTCTGACCTGTGAAAGTGTCACAGGAAGTAGGAGCAGCCTCCCTCTCATGGGAACCTTGGAAGCAACTGTTAGGACAAAGTTGTTGCCAAGGCAGTGACCTCATTCAGTTCCAAAATTAAGTGACTTCACCTAACTTCCTTGGTGATGGAACTCTCTGAACTTGGAATCCAGGAAGCCAGGCACCCAGAGCCAGTCCCAGTCCCAGTCCCAGTGGTCAAACTTATTTTGATTTACCAAGGACAGACTCAGTCTTTCTTGGGACCTACTGATGTAAGGATGGCCAAATGCAAGGAAAGCTATGAAGAGGGGCCTTTCCTGAGAAAGCACGCAGTGGCTCACCGCTGGCTCCTGACAACTTCACAGAGTTGGCCAAAAGACCAGATTTGAGACAGAACAGGCTATTTCCAGGGAACATAATAAGGCCCACCAGACAGAGGACACTCCGGATAGTCACAGACCTACTTGGGGGAAGGAGGTGCCTTTGTGGTGTGGGTGTGGGTTTGTGGTTTTGTCTCATGTTCTGAGAATAGGTATGAAAGGTGGTTTGTTTTGTTTGGAGTGAACTGTTTCTAGTAAGTCGTTTGACAAGGCGAGAATTTCTATGTCTGTGTATCCCACTGTGTCCGTGGTTGTAGACATTAGAAAACAGAATGCATCAATTAATATGTCCTGTCTAGTAGAAAGCTTCACAGCATTCATCCTGCCCTATTTATGAATGGACTGCAGCTTGCCTTATTGATGTGCAACACCTGCTATCTTCCTTAGTTTCTGTTTTATTCCTGAATTCTGGCCACTCTCCAGAATAGGTTCATGGTTTTCTGTTTAAGATATGTACAACCTCGAAGCTCTGTGACATGACCATGTCCTGTATAGCTGAAGGGAATGGTGAGCATCTCAGAAAACTCAGATATCAGTGTGACCAGGAAAGTCTTAGTGGAGAAACCCTGCTTGGGGCCTTTTGTTTACCTACTCTTCTGTTGCCCTGAATGTCAGGAAGGTCTTTTCCTCAGTCCACCACTTTGTGAAGCCTGAAGAAAACAGTTTTCAAATGGAAATGAATGGGCATTACCTGTGGCTCTTTGCTTAATTGCTTTGGAAAGGATGTGTCTGAATCAGCTTATTTACCCTGTGTGAGGCTGTGGCTTAGATTCTCAGGTCCTGATGGATCTAAAGAAAGATCCCATGTGTACATCCAAAACCAAAATGGCCAAAAGAGCAGTCCTTGTGGATGAAGTCTCTCGCCTTCCTCTGTAACTTTCCTGACCTCCATCAAGTCAGATTAGGGATCCTTTGGGTCAAATGAGTTCTTAAAAGCCTTGCAGAGTCTAGCCCATAGTTACTTGGGTTTTCTCAAGACTCCAATTCACATAAAGAATCCAAACCCCACAGTCATTTGGCCTCAAATTGAAGAAGCGGAGCAGTATTAACGGGAGGCCTATTTAATCTCTTCTGGTTCACAAGAAGGGTGTCCAGGCCACCCTGAATTTAGCCAAATTAGGTGCAAAAGAGCTTATTTTGGACACGGTCTTGGGCTATGCCCCTCATGGAAAACTCCAGCCATAGTGGAGTTTATTGTGAGTGTCTATATGGAAGAAGATGGGCGCCACGTTGGAGTGTTTTGGTTTAAATTGTGGTCATTTGGGTGGCGGTTGGAAGAGATGACTTGGTCCACATGTTCTTGAACTCTGGTGTGATTCCCTTAGAGTCTGAGTTCTTCAACTGACCTCAGAGAAGTATTGCCATGAATAGTGTTGAGATTTTTGGAAGCCAGGCATGAGCATCGCCCTTGGAAACTGAGTTCTAGGCCAAGGGTGGCTTTCCACAGAGCACTGAGCCTCTCAGCCAGGATACCACGAATTTTATTCTGAAAAACTTGACACCCATACTTGAGAGTCAAAACTCATATGGACCTCACATTGTAGACCTAAATGGGCATAGCATCATATGATCTTCTGGCCACTCTTTGGGAAGCCTTACCTGTGAGTGTTCTCCAGAGATTTCATTGAAATGAGCTTCCTAAACATTTAATGGTTCCTGAAAAAATTGAAACTCACAGTGCCTCCAACTTCATCCTTAAAAAATGGCTAGATAAATACCATGAAATTTTTGAATTTCCCATCACCAGGTGGCACTGGAAAACCTTTTGATGTCCTGTTGCTGATCATGAATATACCAGACAGTGCCTTGATTGACTGGGTTTCATGTAAATGGTGTAGAACAGAGATGCCAGTAAGTTGGACTTTGTTGAGTAGTAGGTTAGAGCAGTGGTGGGCAGGTATGTGATAAACATCTGTGGTGGGGCCATGTGAATCTTCCATTGGCTTCCAAATGGCTTGTGACTGACATGGTGAAGCCAGCAGAACCTTCCATGTAAAGGCAAGTTGTTATATGGAGAGGTTTCAGGACATTGTTCAGAATCAGGTTGCTATGGTCAAGGGGGCAAGATATGTGGGATAGGATCCTGGTTCTTGTATCCTCCTGCAAAACCTGACCCACCATACATGACAGAACTTCCTCTTGCATTGTGACCCAGTTGAACTCCTTGTATTTTGTGAAGCAAATACCAAACTCTCAGTGCAGCAGGAAGAAACACCACGAACATGGAAGATGACCATATGCCTTCACAGTGCACACCGGCACACATTTAGCCCCCAGTGGCCACAGTTTATTTAAAAAGAGAATTCAGCACTGCTGCCTCATGTACATTGGGAAATAAGAAACCATGTCCTCCATGTCTCATAGATGCAGACCAAGCTTTTATGGTCTCCCTAGAAAGGAAGCTAAAGCTCTTGACAACAACATATTTTTCAAGTGCCCAACCTCACAGGCAGTTTCTCAAGAAGTCTCTAGGCCAGCAGACCTCCATGTTTGTGGAGTTTTTACCCTGTCCCATACTTTTGGAAACTACTCTACCACTTCCAAGGTTGTGAGCTCCTGAGCATATTGCATTCCACAAATTTATTCACAGATTTTCTAAATCTTATCCTCTAATTGTGTCTTACTTGGGGTGAAGGGATTGTCAAGGCATTGTTCTGGTTGAGAGTGGGAATAATTTTGTGTAGCACATATTTACATACACATTGGATTCATTGTTCAATTTTCCATTCGAAATACTGAATCCTTGACACTAACCCATACCCTACTAGACTCTGACTATTAATTCTAATATGATGGAGAAAAATAACCGAAACAGAATAGAAATACTAGCACTTCAGAAGAGGCATGGTGTATAGTTGGTCTTGCCTTTTGTATGATATAGGGTAGGAGTTATAAATCTTGTCAATTTTTTGTTGAAATAGTTCTGCATGTGTTTTTAAAGTTAACACATCTGTGAATTCCTGTCTCCATTTTTCTGTAGCCTATTCAGCACATGTATTTTTATACGCACATATAGAATCCTACCTGGTATCACACATATATTCTTGAGAGGTGGCTAACTTGGCAGATACAAAGTGTGAGAAGAGATCACTCCTCATTAATACTTTTGGAACTGAAAATTCAGACTATGAGTGAGCTTCTTAGTTCAATAACATTATACATAAATCCATGTTCAGTAAAATTAATATTTTTGGATCTGTGGATGATATATATTTCACAATGAATTTTAATTGGCATATATATAGCTACTTTTCAATGTCTCTGTGTGTGTTTTTTTTTGTGTGTGTGTGTGTGTGTATATATGTATATATATATATATATATATATATATATATATATATATATATATACTCTCTAGATTTTTCAAAATATAAAATATATGTGTCCTATTATACACTCCCTAAATTCATTCTTGTTCATGTATGTGGTTTTATATTAAACTTTTCATAAGATTATTTTAAAAATATTCATCCACCTGAAATACATATTTGTTTTCTAGTACTAAAAAGTTACTTCAGTGAATGGTGCAAACAAATCCTTTTATTTTTACAGTAGCTGACCCACTTTAACATCAATGCAAGTAGATTCCTATGGGACATGATGTGTATTTTGACGTTCATTTTTATTAAACACTGGTACATTACTATTTCTGCAGTTTTTGTACATCATAGAATATACATTTCATCCACAAGTTCACAAATTTAAAGAAATTTGTAACACATTCAATCACTTCCTGCTTCAGAACATATGTATTCCTCCTTGTTTTTGACTGGTCATTTCATGAGACTTCTTTCCAAACACATTATTTTCGATTTCCATAATCAATTTTGAAGCAAAATTCACACACTCTTTATGATAAACCACAACCGTAATATTACCATTAGATGTATTACTGGTTGGAATGAATGTATATATATCAATATATGATTCCTGTGTATTTTCAGATATCAATTCAATCCATTATTTAAAGTTGGAACAAGTTATATTATTTATTCGCAGTATGGTCTATTCATGCATTATCTCTATATTCATACATACATGGTACACCTATATGTACCTCCAATACTAATTTATACCCCTTCAAAATATTGCTCCAAGAAATGGTGCAAGAAAGACTCATGTCACCTGATCTACATATACGTTTTATCACAGTAATATTCTGGCCACAAAATGCAAAGTCACACTTACGATTGTACCAAAGCCTAAATGGAATGTGAGTATGGGTTATGAAAATCACCCATGTCCACGTTGTCTAATGCTCTCAAATGTCAATCCTATTGGTGACTACATATTTGTTACTTCCTAAGATTATATATTCAATCTCAAGCCTGTTGAAAGTGTCTATTGCTATCACTCACTTTATACTTTGCCTGATTTCCTAATGTCGCTATTGATATCTGCTTTCCTACATATTTTCCCCATTTCATCACTGTGACTGACTCTTCACATGTGCTGACATTTACATTTTCTGTCTACCTGAAAACCTATTGCTAAAGAACTATTTGTCCAAATGCTATACTCACACTTTTTTCTAATCCTATCAACTATCTTCCTAATCCTACCGACTCTCCCTCTTTGAATGGTTGTTCTCCTCAACATTCAATCATCCAAGGTATCAGGTCCTATGCCATTGTGTATAGATTTATCTGAGACATCTGTGCAGAACATAATTAAATGCTAAGTATCCCAATCAAGGACCTAATGCCCTTCTGGGCTTCAAATGTTACCGAGATTTCTGTTTTCATTCATATATTTCACCTATATAATCTTATATATATCGCAGGTTCCCAATAGCATTATTCATCCAGCAGAATGATCCTAACCCAAATCAAACATGTTATTAACCGTAACCATACACTGTTCCCTCAACCTAACTTTACAGAATAGCAGGGACAGAGTTGGTCTTACAATACAGGAATGTAGGAGATCTTCAACCTGCAGAGAACCTCAAAGGTCCATGCAGAAATGATCCCTAAAGAAGATGTAGGCAGCTATGAAGGACCTGAGAGTGCGAAAGTCATCTTTCATGACAAAAAAAAAAACAGGTCAGGATGAAGGGATGTGTCTGAAGCAGTCTCTCTCTTCTTAATGTAGAGAAGATAGACCAAACCAGGCTTGTGTGGAGAGCTGTTCCCGGGTGCCTGTGGTTGATATTCCATTCTAGCTTGTGAAACTGTCATAGGAAGTAGGGGCAGGATCCATCTCAGGGACCCTTGGAAGCAACTGTTATGGCAAAGTGGTTGCCAAGGCAGTGACCTCATTCAGTTCTAGATGAAGTGACCTATGTCACTTTCTTGTTGATAGAACACTCTGAACTTGGGATCCAGGAAGCCAGGCACCCTGAGGCAGTCCCAGTCCAAGTCCCAGTGGTCTCAAATGTTTGGATTTAAGAAGGACAGAGTCAGTCTTTCTTGGCAACTAAATTGAAGATGGACAAATGCCAGGAAAGCTCTGAAGAGGGGCTTTACCTGAGAAAACAGGCAGTGGCTCACCGCTGGCTCCTGATAACATCACAGTTTTGGCCAAGGAGACCAGATCTGACATAGCACAGCCCGTCTCGGGGGAACAT
Source organism: Callospermophilus lateralis (assembly GCF_048772815.1). Lineage (NCBI taxonomy): Eukaryota > Metazoa > Chordata > Mammalia > Rodentia > Sciuridae > Callospermophilus > Callospermophilus lateralis. Next base: position 1,191,447 of record NW_027514378.1, on the reverse strand, counting down.
AGTATGGCCCACCAGTCAGAGGACGCTCTGGATAGTCACAGACCTATTTGGGGAAAGAAGGTGCCTTTGTGGGTGTGTGTGTGTGTGTGTGTTTGATTTTGTCTCATGTTTTGAGAATATGTAGGAAAGTCGGTTTGTTTGGTTTGGAGTGGACTGTTTCTAGTAAGTCCTTTGAGAAGGCGAGTGTTTCTATGTCTGCATATCCCACTGTGTCCGTGGTTGTAGACAATAGAAAAGAGAATGCATAAATAGATGTGTCCTGTCTAGTAGAAATCTTCGCAGAATTCTTCCTGTCCAATTTATGAATGGACTGCAGGTTACCATATGGATGGGCAACACCTACTACCTTCCTACATTCGTGATTTCTTCCTGAATTCTGGCCACTCTCCCATAGGCTCATGGTTTTGTGTTCAAGATATGTATCTCCTCCACAATCTGGGACATGGCCATGTACTGGATAGCTGAAGAGAATGGTGAATATCTCAGAAAACTCAGATATCAGTGTGACCAGGAAAGTCTCAGTGGAGAAAATCTACTTTGGGATTTTGCTTACCTATTGTTCTGTTGCCCTGAATGTAAGGAAGGTCTTTGCCAAAGGCCCCACATTTTAATGCCTGAAAAAAACAGTTTTCAAATGGAAATAAATGGGCATCACCTGTGGCTCCTGGCTTAATTGCTTTGCAAAGGGATATGTGTGAATCAGCCTCTCAGTGCAGTTTGAGATTATCGCTTAGATTCTCAGCACCTGATGGACCTAAAGAAAGATCCCATGTGTGCATCCAAATCCAAAATGGCCAAAAGAGAAGTCATTGTGATGAAGTCTCTTGCCTTCCTCTGTAAGGTTCCTGATCTCCATCAAGTGATAACAGGGATCTTTGGGTCAACTGAGTTCTTCAAGCCCTGCAGAGGCTAGCCCATAGGTGCTTGGGTTTTCTTATGACTGCAAATCACATAAAGAAACTATACCCGACAGTCAGTATGCCTCAAATTGGAAAAGCGGAACAGTATTAATGGCATGCCTCTTTGATCAGTCCTGGTTCACAGGAACGTTGTCCAGGAAACACTGACTTTAGACAAATGAAGGGCAAGGGAGCTTATTTTGACATTGTCTTGGGCTGTGTGCCTCATAAAAACTTCCAGCCAAGGTTATGATGAGTGACTATAGGGAAGAAAATGAGGGCCATGTGGGAGTGTTTTGGTTTTAATTCTGGTCATTGGTGTGGCGGTTGGAAGAGATGACTGGGTCAACTGGTCTTGAACTCTGGTGTGTTTCCACGTAGAGACTGAGTTTTGAAACTGATCTCAGAGAAGTATTGCCATGAATTGTGTTGGGATTTTAGGAGGCCACGCATGAGAGTCGCCCTTGGAACCTGAGATCTAGGACCAGGGTGGCTTTCCACAAAGAACTGGGAATCTCAGCCTGGATATCACATGATTTTATTCTGAAAGACTTGGCAGCCATAGTTGAGAGTCAAAAGACATAGGACCTCACATTGTAGACCTCAATGGTCCTGGCTTCAAGTGACCTTTGTCCACTCTTTGGAAAGCCTTGCCTGTGAGAGTTCTCTAGAATTATTTTGAAATGAGCTTTTTCAATATTTAATGGTTCCTGAATAATTGAAATCCACAGTGCATCCAATGTCGTCCTTGAAAAATGGCTAGATAAATAACACGAAATTTTTGAAATTTCCATGACCAGGTGGAACTGTAGAAACTTTCGATGTCCTGTTGCTTACCATGAGTGTACCAGACAGTGCCTTGATTGACAGGGTTTCATGAAATTTGTTTAGAACAGAGAAGCCAGTATTTTGGAGCCTGCTGAGTAGTGGGCCTAGAGCAGTGGTGGAGAGGTGTGTGATAAAACATCATGGTGGGGCCATTTGTATCTGCCATTGGCTTCCAAATGGCTTGTAACTGACAGAGTGCAGACATCAGACCCTTATATGTAAAAGCATCTTGTTATATGGCGTAGTTTCAGGGCAATGTTCAGAATCAGGTTGCTGTGGACAAGCGGGCAATCTTTGAGAGATAGAAGCCTGGTTGGTGAATTTTCTTGCAGACCCTGACCCACCACACGTGACAGAACTACCTCAAGCACTGTTTCCCAGTTGAACTCCTTGTATTTCGTGAAGCATGAACCAAACTCCAAGTGCAGCAGCAAGAAACACCACGAAAAGTGGAGGATGACCAAATGGTTTCACAGTCCACACGGGGAGACAATAAGCCCCCAGTGCCCACAGTTTACCTACAAAGAGAGAATTCAGCACTGCTGCCTCGTGTTCATTGGAAAATGAGAAATGTTGTCCTCCAGGTCTCATAGATGCAGACACAGCTTTGAGGGTCTCACTACAAAGGAAGCTTAACTCCTGACAACAACCTATATTTCAGTGCCCAATTTCACTGGCAGTTTCTCAAGAAGTTTTAGGCAAGCAGAGCTTCATGTTTGTGGAGTGTGTACCCTGTCCTTACTTTTGGAAACTCCTATTCCACCTCCAAGTTTGTGCACTCCTGAGCATTTTCTATTCCAGAAATGTAATCACAGATTTTGTAACTCTTCTACTCTAATTGTGTCTCCCTTGGGGCGAAATTAATGACAAGGCATTGTTCTGGATGAGAGTCAGAAGATTAATTTTTCTATTTTCCATTTGAAATTCTGAATCCCTGACACTAACCCATATTCTACTAGACTCTGACTACTAATCCAAATATGATGGAAGAAAATAACCCAAACAGTACATAAATACTTGCAGTTCAGAGTTGGACTTGCCTTTTGCATGATAAAGGGTAGGTGTTATAAATCTATTCAATATTTAATTGAAATAGTTCTCCATGTGTTTTTAAAGTTAACAAATATGTGAATTACTGTCTCCCATTCTCTGGAGCTTATTCAGCACATGTATTTTTATATGCACAAATAGAATCCTACAAGGTATCACACGTACATCCTTGTGAGGTATATGACTTAGCAGATACAAAGTGTGAGAAGTGATCACTCCTCCTAAACCCTGTTGGAACTGAAAATTCAACCTATGGGTGAGCTTCCCAGTGGAACAACATTATACATAAACCCATGTTCACTAAAATGAATGTTTTTGCATCTTTATGATATATATTTCATGATGAATTTCGATTGGCATATATATTGCTACTTTTTAATGTCTGTGTTAGTGTGTGTGTGTGTGTGTGTGTGTGTGTATATATGTATATATATATATATATATATATATATACATATATATATATATATATATATACTCTCCATATTTTTAAAAATATGAAATATGTGTGTCTTATATACACTCCCTAAATTCATTCATGTTCATGTATGTGGATTAATAATCAACTTTTCACAAGATTATTCTTAGAAATATTCATCCACCCGAAATACATATTTGTTTCCTAGTACTGAAAACTAACTTCAGTAAAAGGTGCATACAAATCCTAATATGTCTACTTTAACTGACCCAGTTTAACATCAATGCATGTAGGTTCCTATGGGACATGATGTGTATTTTGACATTAATTTTTATTCCACACTGGTACATTACTATTTCTTCAGTTTATGCAAATCTCAGTATATATATTTTATTCACTAGTTAGCAAATTTATAGGCATTTGTTTCACTTTCAATCACTTCCTGCTCCAGAACACATGTATTCCTCTATGTTTCTTGACTGGTCTATTCATGAGACTTTTTTCCAAATATATTATTTTCGATTTCCATAATCAATTTTGAACCAAAACTCACACACCTTCATGATAAACCATAATCCTATGATTATCGTTAGATATATAACTGGTTGGAATGAATGATTGCATATCAATATAAAATTTCTTATAAATTTTCAGATATTTATTCAATCCATTATTTAAAGTGGATCCGGTTATATTATTTATTCACAGTATGGTCTATTCATGCATTATGTCTATATTCATTGAAACAGGGTACACCTATTTGTACCCCCATACTAATTTGTAAGTCTTCAAAATATTGCTCGCAGAATTGGTGGAAGAAATACTCTTTTCACCTGATCTACATACACATTTTATTACAGAAATATTCTGGACACAAAAAGCAAAGGTCACACTTACAATTGTACCAAAGTGTAAATGGAAAGTGAGCATGGATTACTAAAAACATCCATGTCCAGGTTGCCTAATGCTCTCAAATATCAATTCTATTTTTGACTACATATTTGTTTCTTCTTAAGATTATATATTCAACTTCAAACCTGTTAACAATGTCTAACCCTATCACACAATTTGTACTTTGCTTGATTTCCTAATGTCTCTATTGATATCTGATTTCCTATATTTTTCCCAGTTCATCATTGTGACTGACTCTTCACATGTGCTTACATTTACATACACTCTCTACCCGAAATCTTATTGCAAAAGAACTTTTGGTCCAAATCCTATACTCACTCTTCTTTCTAAACCTACCAACTACCTTCCTAATCCTACCGACTATCAATTTTTGACTGGATGTTCTCTTCAACATTCAATATCCAAGGTACAAGGTACGATGCCAGTGTATATTGATTTATCTGAGACATCTGTGCTGCACATTACTCAAAGCTAAGTATCCCACTCAAGTCCCCAATGCCCTTCTGGGCTTCAAATCTTACCTAGATTTCTGCTTTCATACTTATGTTTCACATATATACTCTTGTAAATATCGCATTTTGCCAATACCATTATTCATCCTGCAGAATGATTTGTAACCCAAATTGAACATGTTATTAACCCTAACCATACACTGTTCCCTCAGTATAACTTACTTAAGAGCAGGGACAGTGTGGGTCTTACAATATAGGAATGTAGATGATCTTCCACCTGCTGAGAACATCAAAGATCCATGAAGAAATGATCCTTGCAGAAGATATAGGCAGCTATGTAGGACCTGAGAGAGCAATAGTCATCTTCCATGGCAAACAACCTGGTCAGGATTAATTGATGGTCTGAATCAGCCTCTCTCTTCTTAATAAAGAGAAGATGGACTGAACCAGGCCTCTGTGGAGAGCTGTTCCCTGGTGCCTATGGTTGATATACCATTCTAACTTCTGAATGTGTCACAGGATGTTGGGGCAGCCTCCATCTCATGGGAACCCTGGAAGCAACTGTTAGCACAAAGTGGTTACCAAGGCAGTGAGCATATTCTGTTCCTGAAAGAAGTGACCTCACTTCACTTCCTTGGTGATGGAATTCTCTGAACCTGGGATCCAGGAAGGAAGGCACGCAGAGCCAGTCCCACTCCCAGTTCCAGTGGGCTAACTTGTTTGCTTTTCCCAAAGACATAGTCAGTCTTTCTTGGTACCCACTGATGTGAGGATGGCCAAATGCCAGCAGAGCTCTGAAGAGGGGCCTTTCCTGAGTAAGCAGGTAGTGGCTCACCGTTGGCTCCTGACAACTTCACAGAGTTGGCCAAGGAGACCAGATCTGAAACAGGACAGGCCATTTTGGGGGAACATAATATGGCCCACCAGTCAGAAGACACTCCGGATAGTCACAGACCTATTTGGGGGAAGGAAGTGCCTTTGCCGTTGTAGGTGTGAGTTTGTGGTTTTTTCTCATGTTCTGAGAATAGGTAGGAAAGGTGGTTTGTTTGGTTTGGAGTGGACTGTTTCTAGTAAGTCGTTTGACATGGTGAGTGTTTCTAAGTCTGTGTATCCCACTGTATCCGTGGTTGTAGACATTAGAAAAGAGAATGCATCAATGGATGTGTTGTCTCTAGTTGAAAGCTTCCCCGCATTCATACTGCCCAATTAATGAATGGACTGCAGCTTGCCTTATGGATGGGCAACATCTATTATCTTCTAAAGTTCCTGTTTTCTTCGTGAATTCTGGCCACTCTCCAGAATAGACTCATGGTTTTGTTTCCCAAATATGTAACACCACAAGGTTCTGTGACATGGTCATGTACTGGATAGCTGAAGGGAATGGGAGCATCTAAGAAAACTCAGATTTCAGTGTGACCAGTAAAGTCTCAGTGGAGAAACCCTTCTTTGGGCCATTTGCTTACTTCTATTTCTATTACCCTGAATGTCAGGAAGGTCTTTGCCTCAGGCCACCCCTTTGTGTAGCCTGAAGAAAACTGTTTTCATATGGAAATGTATGGACATCACCAGTGGCTCTTTGGTTAATTGATTTGGATTGGGATGTGTCTGAATCAGCCTCTTGTCCTTGTATGAGGTTGTGGCTTAGATTCTCAGCACCTGATGGATCTAAAGAAAGATCCCATGTGTTTCCAAAACTAAAATGGCCAAAAGAGCAGTCATTGTGGGTGAATATTTTTGCCCTCTTGTTTTAGGTTCCTGACCTCCATCAAGTGAGAATAGGGATCCTTTGGGTCAAATGAGTTCTTGAAATCCCTGCAGAGGCTAGCCCATATTTGCTTGGGTTTTCTCATGACTCCAAATCACATAAAGAATCTATACCCTACAGCCAGTAGGCCTCAAATTGGAGAAGTGGAACACTTTAACAGCAGGAATATTTGATCATTCCTGGTTCACAGGAAGAGTGTCCAGGCCATCATGATTTTAGGCAAATGAGGGGCAAGTGAGCTTATTCGGACACTACCTTGGGCTCATAGAAACCTCCAGCTAGAGGTTATGATGAGTGTCTACATGGAAGAAGATGATGGCCCTGTGGGAGTGTTTTGATTTTAATTGTGGTCATTTTTTGGCGGATGGAAGGAATGACTGGGTCCACCTGGGCTTGAACTCTGGTGTGATTCCCCTTAGAGACTGAGTTCTGAAACTGACCTCAGAGAAGTATTGCCATGAATTGTGTTGGGATTTTAGGAGGCCACGCATGAGACTCACTCTTGGAAACTGAGATCTAGGCCCAGGGTGGTTTCCACAGAGGCCTGAGAATCTCAGCCAGGATATCACATGATTTTATTCTGAAAGACTTAGCACCCATATTTGAGAGTCAAAACACACATGGACCTCACATTGTAGATGTCAGTTGGCCTGGCTTTAGGAGACCTTTTGGCAACTGTTTGAGAAGCATTGACTGTGAGAGTTCTCCAGAGCGTTCATTTTAATGAACTTTCTCAACACTTAATGGTTCCTGAATGAATTGAAACCCACAGTGCCTCTAACTTCATCCTTGAAAAATTTCAAGATAAATACCATGAAATTTTTGAAATTCCCATGACCAGGTGGCACTGCAGAAACTTTTGATGTCCTTTTGCTGATCATGTGTATACCAGACAGTGCCTTGTTTTTGACTGGGTTTCATTAAAATGGTGTAGAACAAGAGAAGCCAGTAATTTGGAGCCTGCTGAGTAGGGGGGCTAGAGCAGTGGTGGGCAGGTGTGTGATAAAACATCATGTTGGGGCCATGTGAATCTGCCATTGGCTTCCAAATTTTTTGTGACTGATATAGTGCAGACATCAGACCCTTATATGTAAAGGCATCTTGTTAAATGGAGAGTTTTCAGGGCAATATTCAGAATCAGGTTGCTATGGTTATTGGGGCAAGCTATGTGGGATACAAGCCTGGTTGGTGCATTCTCCTGCAGACCCTGACCCACCACACGTGACAGAACTCCCTCCAGCACTGTATCTCAGATGAACTTTTTATGTTTTGTGAAGCAAATACCAAATTCCCAGTGCAGCAGCAAGAAATACCACGAAAAGTGGAGGATGACCAAATGTCTTCACAGTCCCCACTGGGAGACACTTAGCTTCCAATGGACACAGTTTAGCTACAAAGAGAGAATTGAGCACTGCTGCCTCATGTTCATTGAAATATAAGAAACCATGTCTTTTGGTTACATAGATGCAGACCCAGCTATGATGGTCTCACTACAAAGGAAGCTAAAGCTCATGACAACAACATATATTTCAAGTGCCCAACCTCAGAAGCCGTTTCCCAAGAATTCTTAGGCCAGCAGAGCTCCTTTTTGTGGAGTGTTTACCCTGTCCTTTACTTTTGGAAACTCCTCTACCACCTCCAAGGTTGTGAACTCCCGAGCATATTCCATTCCATATATGTATTTATAGATTTTCACACTTTTCTACTCTAATTGTGTTTTACTTGGGGTGTAGGTAATGTCAAGGCATTGTTCTGGATGTGAGTGGGAAGATTTTTGTGTAGCACATATTTACATACACATTGGATTCATTTTTCAATTTTCCATTTGAAATACTGAATCCCTGACACTAACCCATACCCTACTAGTCTCTGACTAATAATCCTAATATGATGGTGAAAAATAAGCCAAAAAGAGAAGAAACACAAGCAGTTCAGAGGACGCATTGTGTATTGTTGGAATTGCCTTTTGCATTATATAATGTAGGAGTTATAAGTCTAGTCAATTTTTTTGTTGAAATAGTTCTAAATGTGTTTTTAAAATTAGCAAATATGTGAATCCCTGTCTCCCTTTCTCTGTAGCCTATTCAGTACATGTATTTTTATATGCACATATAGAATTCTACCTGATATCACTCGTATACACTTGTGAGGTGGCTGAATTGGCAGATGCAAATTGAGAGAAGAGTTCACTCCTCCTAAACGCTGTTGGAACTGAAAATTCAACCTATGGGTGAGCTTCCTAGTTGAAAAACATTATACATGAATCCATGTTCAGTAAAATGAACATTTTTCGATCTGTGGATTATATACTTTTCATGATGAATTTCTATTGGCATATATGTTGCTACTTTTTTTTTCTTTTATTGGTTGCTCAAAACATTACAAAGCTCTTGAATATCATATTTCATACATTAGATTCAAGTGGGTTATGAACTCCCATTTTTACTCCAAATACAGATTGCAGAATCACATTAGTTACACATCCATATTTTTACATAATGCCCTATTAGTTACTGTTGTATTCTGCTACCTTTCCTATACTCTACTATCCCCACTCCCCTCTCTTCCCATCTTCTCTCTCTACCATACCTACTGTAATTCATTTCTCTCCTTGTTTATTTTCCCACAACCTCTTATATGTAATTTTGTGTAACAATAAGTGTCTCTCTCCATTACCATGCAATTTCCCTCTTCTCTCCCTTTCCCTCCCACATCATGTTTCTGCTTAATGTTAATCTTTTCTTCATGCTCTTCCTCCCTGCTCTGTTCTTAGTTGCTCTCATTATATCAAAGAAGACATTTGATAATTGTTTTTTAGGGATTGGCTAGATTCACTAAGCATAATCTGCTCAGTGCCATGCATTTCCCTGCAAATTCCATGATTTTGTCATTTTTTAGTGCTGCGTAATTCTCGATAGTATATAAAAGTCACATTTTTTTATCCATTCATCTATTGAAGGGCATCTGGGTTGGTTCCACAGTGTAGCAATTGTGAATTGTGCTGCTATGAAAATCCATGTGGCAGTATCCCTGTAGTACGCTCTTTTAAGGTCTTCAGGGAATAGTCCGAGAAGGGCAATAGCTTGGTCAAATGGTGCTTCCATTCCCAGCTTTCCCAGGAATCTCCATACTGCTTTCCAAATTGGCCACACCAGTTTCAGTCCCACCAGCAATGTACAAGAGTACCCTTTTCCCCACATCCTCGCCAGCACTTGTTGTTGTTTGACTTCATAATGGCTGCCAATCTCACTGGATTGAGATGGTATTTTAGGGTGGTTTTTATTTGCATTTCTCTTACTGCTAGAAATGGAGAGCATTTTTTTCATGTACTTGTTAATTGATTCTATGTCCTCCTCTGAGAAGTTTCTGTTCAGGTCCTTGGCCCATTGGGTTATTGGTTATCTTATTGTCTAATTTTCTAAGTTCTTTGTATACTTTGTATACTCTGGATATTAGGGCTCCATGTGAAGAGTGAGGACTAAAAATTTGTTCCCATGATGTAAGCTCCATATTTACCTCTCTTATTGTTTCTCTTTCTCAGAAAAAATAATTCAGTTTAAGTAAGTCCCATTTGTTGATTCTTATTATTAACTCTTGTTCTATGGGTGTCCTATTAAGGAATTTGGAGCCTGACCACACAACATGTAGATCGGAGCCAACTTTTTATTCTATCAGACGCAGAGACTCTGATTTGAATCTAGCTCCTTGATCCACATTGAGTTAACTTTGGTGCATGGCGAGAGGAGGGGATTCAGTTTCATTTTGTTGCATATGGATTTCCAGTTTACCCAACACCATTTGATGAAGATGCTATCCTTCCTCCATTGCAGGCCATTAGCTCCTTTATCAAATATAAGATAGTTGTAGCTTTTTGGATTAGTTTCTGTGTCCTCCATTCTGTACCATTGGTCCACCCGCCTGTTTTGGTACCAGTACCATGCTGTTTTTATTATGATTGCTCTGTAATATAGTTTGAAATCTGGTATCGCTATACTGCCTGATTCACACTTCCTGCTTAGAATTGCTTTTGCTATTCTGGGTCTTTTATTTTTCCATTTGAATTTTATGATTGCTTTATCTATTTCTACAAAAAGTTTCTATGGGATTTTGATTGGCATTGCATTAAACCTATAGAGAACTTTTGCTAATATCACCATTTTGATGATGTTAGTTCTGACTATCCATGAACACGGTATATTTTTCCATCTTCTAAGATCTTATTCTATTTCTCTTTTTAGGGTTCTGTAGTTTGCATTATATAAATCTTTCACCTCTTTTGTTAGGTTGATTCCCAAGTATTTAATTATTTGAGGAAATTGGGAATGCAGTGTTTTGACTCATTTTTGTTTCAGAAGTTTTGTCGCTGATATACAGAAATGCCTTTGATTTATTCATGTTGATTTTGTATCCTGCCACATTGCTGCATTCATTTATGAGTTCTAGTAGTTTTTTCTGTAGACCCTTTTGGGTCTTCTATGTATAGAATCATGTCATCTACAAATAGTGATAATTTAAGTTCTCCTTTTCCTATTTTTATGCCTTTAATGTCTTTCATCTCTCTAATTGCTCTGGCCAGTTTTTCGAGAACTATATTGAATAGAAGTGGTGATAGAGGACATCCCTGTCTTGTTCCAGATTTTAGAGGGAATGCCTTCAATTTTTCTCCATTCAGAATGATGCTAGCCTGAGGATTAACATAGATAGCTTTTACAATGTCGAGGTAAGTTCCTGTTATCCCTAGTTTTTAAAATGTTTTGAACATAAAGAAATGCTCTACTTTGTTGAATGGTTTTTCTGCGTCTATCGAGATGATCATATGGTTCTTATCTTTAAGTCTATTGATGTTGTGAATAACATTTATTGATTTCCATATATTGAACCCTCCTTGCATCCCAGGGATGAATCCAAGTTGATCATGGTGCACGATTTTTTTGATGTGCCTTTCTATCCAATTCGCCAGAATTTTAATGAGGATTTTTGCATCTAGGTTCATCAGAGATATTGGTCTGTAGTTTTCTTTCTTTGAGGTGTCTTTGTCTGGTTTCAGAATCAGGGTGATGTTGGCCTCATAGAATGAATTCGGCAGAGCTCCCAGTTTTTCTATTTCCTGAATAACTTGAGAAGTATTGGTATTAATTCTTCTTTAAAGGTTTTGTAAAACTCTGCTGTATACCCATCCGGTACTGGGCTTTTCTTGGTTGGTAGTCTTTTGATTGCTTCTTCTACTTCATCCATTGATATTGGTCTGTTTAAATTGTGTGTTTCCTCCTGACTCAGTCTGGGCAAATCATATGACTTAAGAAATTTATCGATGTCTTCACTATTTTCTATTTTTTTGGAATACAGGTTTTCAAAATAATTTCTAATTTTCTTCTGTATTTATGTAGCATCTGTTGTAATATTGCCTTTTTCATCCCGTATGTTAGTAATTTGATTTCTCTCTCTTCTTCTCTTCGTTAGCATGGCTAAGGGTCTGTCTATCTTATTTATCTTTTTGAAGAACCCCTTTTAGTTTTGTTAATTTTTTCAATAGTTTCTTTTGTTTCAATTTCGCTATGATTTTAATTATTTCTTGCCTTCTGCTACATTTGCTGTTGTTTTGCTCTTCCTTTTCTAAGGCTTTGAGATGAAGTGTGAGCTCATTTATATGTTTTTCTTTTCTATTTTGAGGAATGACTTCTAGGCGATGAATTTACCCCTTAAAACTTCTTTTCATTGTACCCCATAGAATCTGATATGTTGTGTCTGTATTTTCATTTATCTCTAAGAATTTTTTGATTTCCTCCTTTAGGTCTTCTGTAACCCATTGATCATTCAGTAACATATTCTTCATTTTGGATGTGATGTATGATTTTTTCTTCCTTCTTTTATCATTGGTTTCCAGTTTCATTCCATTATGATCACAAAAAATTCATGGTATTATCTCCACCCCTTTATATTTACTGAGGGTTGCCCTATGGCATAACATATCGTCTATTTTTGAGAAGGATCCATGTGCTGCTGAGAAAAAAGTATATCCACTTGATGATGGTTGATATATTCTATATATGTCAGTTAAGTCTAGGGTATTGATTGCGAGATTGAGTTCTATAGTTTCTTTTTTCAACTTTTGTTTGGAGGATCTGTCCAATGGTGAGAGAGGTGAGTTGAAGTCACCCATAATTATTGTATTGTGGTCTATTTGATTCTTTAACTTGAGGAGAATTTGTTTTATGAACATCGCAGCACCATTATTTGCTGCGTGAATATTGATAATTGTTATGTCTTGTCGGTGAATGGTTCATTTTAGCAGTATATAATGTCCTTCTTTATCCCTTTTGATTAAATTAGTCTTGAGGTCGATTTTATTCGATAGGAGGATGGCCACCCCTGCTTGCTTACGAGGACCGTGTGCATGGTATAAATTTTCCCAATCTTTCACCTTCAGCCTGTGTATGTCTTTTCCATTCAGATGTGTCCCCTGGAGGCAATATATTGTTGGATTTTTTTTTTATTTCAAGTTACAAGCCTATGTCACTTTATTCGAGAGTTTAAGCCATTTACTTTTAGAGTTACTAATGATATATGGTTTGTACTGCCACCCATGTTTGCTTATATCTTTTTTTTAAATTAGTTTGTTTCTCCATGATTAGCTTTTCCCCCGCCCTCTGTCATTACTGAGGCACTTCTCACTCATGGTTTTCGTTGTTGATTTTCATTCTTCCTCGTGTAGTGTTTTGCTCAAGATGCTTTGCAATGATGGTTATCTGGCTGCAAATTCTTTTAGGTTTTGTTTATCATGAAATATTTTTATCTCGTTGTCTTACCTTAAGCTTAATTTTGCTGGATACATAATTCTTGGTTGGCATCCATTGTCTTTCAGTGTTTGAAGTACGTTTTTCCAGGATCTTCTCACTTCCAGCATCTATGATGAAAAATCCATTGTTAACCTTTTTGGTTTACCCCTGATTGTAATGATTCTAATCTGCCTCCTTTCTCTGGTAGCTTTTAATATTTTCTCTTTGTTCTGTATATTGGATATCTTCATAACAATGTTTCTTGGCATTGGTCTACTGTGATTTTGTGTGCTCGATGTCCTGTAAGCATCTACAATTTGTTTATCCCTTTCCATTTTTATTTCTGGAAAGTTTTCTGTAATTATTTCATTCAGCAGATTTCTCATTCTCTTGGTTTGAATCTCTGTACCTTCCTCTATCCATATGACTCATTAGTTTTTTTTTTATGTTATTCCATATCTCTTGAATGTTTTCTCATAATTTTTTACAGCATTTCTTTGTTGGCTAGACTTTTTTCAAGATGATATATTTTGTCTTCATTCTGTCTTCTACTTGCTCTACACTGTTAGTGATACTCTCAATTGAATTTTTAATTTGGTTTATCATTTCCTTGATTTCTAGAATTATTGTTTGATTTTTCTAATAATCTCTATCTCCTGATAAAGATGCTTAATTTCTTATTTTATCTGTTTATGTAATTTATTTTCAATGCGTTCTATCACTGTTTGTTTTTGCTGTCTCGTATCCTCTTTAAGGTTCCATTCCATCTGTCTAAGGTATTCCTTGAGTTCTTTATATGACCATTTTTCTGATGACTCTAGGTGCTCTTGAATATTTAGGCTGTCCTTCATTGTTCGTACTCCTTTTCTTTCTTGCTTTTTTATGCTTCTCATGTTACTTCTCGTTCTGTTTGACTACTGAGTTACTGCTTACTCTTATAAATTTATTTGATGCTTGAGAGGAAAGATATTAGAAGGGAAGGGAGAAGTCACTAAAGAGAATGAGAGTAGGCAGGTAGAATTCAAGTAAGGGGGAATAAAAAAATTGAAATGAAATGAAAAGACAAAAAAAATAGAAAATAAAGAAAGAAAATTTTAAGTAATAATGATGATTAAAAAATTGAAAATTAAAATTTAAAATAATAATAATAATAATAATAAAATAAAAGAAATTAAAAAAATAAAAACATTTAAAAAAGTTAATGAACAACAACAACAAAAATGAAAATGAAAGAAAAAGAAAAAAATACAAATAAAAAAATAGTAATAATACATGCAGTCCTAGAGTTCAATTAACTTCTCTTCCAGTAGGTGGAGCTATGCGCACTGGGCCAAGCTTCTCCTCTCAATAAGTGGGAACCAATCACTGTGCAGCAGCTCTTCCTCCCAGACTGGGCGGGTCTCCAACCCTGAGTGCCTAGGGCCTTCTCTTGTGCTTCCTCAAGCCAGGCCCCACTCACCTGTGACGCTCACCACAATACTGGTTACAAGCCAGGCCTCTGCTCCTGGTAGCCCTGTTTCCATGAACGGCTGGGCACACTCTCCTTAATTGCCTCCCTCAGACCCTAAGTTTGTAGAGCTTGGGGCTGAGAAAACCCAGCGAATTTGCTTGCCCTTCGGGAGCCATGGCCCCGGTAGGTGGTGTAAGAGACCTCAATTGTCAGCACTGGTGGGAGCGGTAGCCGGCAATTACACGCCTCGAGTCCCGAGCCAATCCTGATTCCCTAGGTCTGGGTATTGCGCTCCTTGGAGAGCTGGGAGGGGCCATTACGGCAGAGGTGGGAAGGGCCCTTGAGGTTTCCCTGCGGTGTTGAGAGAGATGGCAATGGGATAACATACTTGTCGCACTGGTTTCAATGAAGTTATCTCCTCCGACTGTGACGTCAGTTCGCTGCCATGGTGGTATACCATTAAAATGGTGACCGTTCGTTCCCTTTGCTGGGTGACCAATGCAACAGCTGGGTCCTGACTATCTCTCCCAAGCCCCATTTCAATCCTGCGGCCACTGCCTATGAAGGCTCAGTTGGCTTTTAACTCTGTCAATTCCGAAAGCCCGACCAATTATTTCAGCGGGAATGTTAGTGCTGAGTCACAAAAACCAGATGAATCTAAGCTTGAATGCAGCCAATCCTGGCTTTGTGTGTGTTCTGAGGGGCCCAGACTGTTCGCCCCAGATTCACAACAGGTCAATATTGCCTAGTGATTCTGAGCAAACAGCATTTAGACAGTTTACGACTCCCTATGCCCGCGCAGCTGAAGAGATCAGAGACTTGAATTCTCCATGCCTGCCTTCATAATGGATCTCCTGTATTGCTACTTTTTAATATCTGTGCATTTGCGTGTGTGTGTGTATATATATATATATATATATATATATATATATATATATACTCTTTAGATTTTTCAAAATATGAAATATATGTGTCTTATTATGCACGCCCCTAAATACATTCATATTCATATCTGTGGATTTATAATCAACTTTCAACAAGATTATTTTCAGAAATAATCATCCACCTGAAATACATATTGTTTCCTAGTACTGAAAACTAAATTCAGTGAATGGTGCATACAAACCCTAATATTTCTACAGTTACTTAGCCAGTTTAAAATGAATGCAAGTAGATTCCTAGGGGACATGATGTGTATTTTGACTTTCATTTTTATTCAACACTTGTACGTTACTATGTCTTCAGTTCATGCACATGATGGGATATATATTTCAGTCACAAATTAGAAAATTTATAGGCATTTGTTTCACGATCAATCACTTCCTGATTCAGAACACATGTATTCCTCCATGTTTCTTGACTGGTCTTTTCATGAGACTTCTTTCCAAACATATTATTTTTGTTTAACATCATCACGTGTAAAGCAAAACTCAAACACCATTCATCATAAACCATAATCCTAATATTACCATTAGAAATATAACTGGTTGGAATGAATGATTGTATATCAATATAAGATTTCTTATATATTTTCACATATCAATTCAATCCATTATTTAAAGTGGAATCAGTTACGTTATTTATTCATAGTATGGTCTATTCATGCATTATCTCTATATTAATAGACACAGGGTACACCTCTTTGTACCCCTAATACTAATGTATACGTCTTCAAAATATTGCTCCCAGAAATGGTGAAAGAAATACTCATGCCACCTGATCTACATATACATTTTATCACAGTAATATTCTGAACAACAAAAAAAAAACATAAAAATGTCACACTTATGATTGTACCAAAGCCTAAAAGGAAAGTGAACGTGGATAACTAATAACATCCATGTCCAGGTTGCCTAATGCTCTCAAATGTCATTCCCATTTGTGACGAGATATTTGTTTTTTCCTATGATTATGTATTCAAACTCAACCCTGTTGAAAATGTCTAATCCTATCACTCACTTTATACTTTGCCTGATTTCGTAATGTCTCTATTGACACCTGCTTTCCTACATATTTTCCCCAGTTCATCATTGTGACTGACTCTTCACATGTGCTGACATTTCCATTCACTCTCTAAACGAAACCCTATTGCTAAAGAAGCTTTTTATTCCAAATCATATACTCACTCTTCTTCCTAAACCTACTGACTATCTTCCTAATCCTACTGACTATCCCTTTTTGACTGGATGTTCTCTTCTACATTCAATCATCCAAGGTACAAGGTCCTATGCCACTGTATTTCGATTTAACTGAGACAACTGTACAGAACATAATTCAACACTAAGTATCCAAATAAAGGGCCCAATGCCCTTCTGGGCTTCAAATCTTTCTTAGATTTCCATTTTCATACATATATTTCACGTATATATTCTTATAAATATCGCAGGTTCCCAATCTCATTATTCTTCCTGCAGAATGATTCCTAACCCAAATCGAACATATTATTAACCGTAACCATACACTCACTTTGCAGGAGAGCAATAACAGTGTGGGTATTAAACTACAGGAATCTAGGGGATCTTCACCTGCTGAGAAACTCAAATGTTCATGCAGAAATGATCCCTGGTGAAGATGAAGGCAGCTATGAAGTACCTCAGAAAGCAAAAGTCATCTTCCATGGCAATCATCCTGGTCAGGATGGAGGGTTGTGTCTGAATCAGTCTCTCTCTTCTTAATGTATAGAACATGGACCAAACCAGTCCTGTGTGGAAGCTGTTCCCGGGTGCTTATGGTTGATATAACATTCTAACTAGAGAAAGTGTCCCATGAAAATCAGGACAGCCTCCACCTCATGATACTTTTGGAAGCAACTGTTAGGACAAAGTGGTTGCCAAGGCAGTGACATCATTCATATCCTGAAGAAAGTGATCTCACCTCACTTCCTTGGTGATGGAACTCTCTGAACTTGAAATCCAGGAAGCCAGGCACCAAGAGACAGTCCCTGTCCTAGTCCCAGTGGTCTGACATGTTTGGATTTACCAAGGACAGAGTCAGTCTTTCTTGGTACCTACAGATGTGAGGATGGCCAAATGCCAGGAAACCTCTGAAGAGGGGCTTTTCCTGAGAAAGCAGGTAGTGTCTCACCGCTGGCTCTTGAGAACTTCACAGAGTTGGCCAAGCAGACATGATCTGAGACAGGAGAGGTCATTTTGGAAGAACATAGAATGGCCCACCAGTCAGACGACACTCCAGGGAGTCACAGACCTACTAGGGGGAAGGAGGTGCCTTTTTGGGTGTGGGTGTGAGTTTGTGGTTTTGTCTCATGTTCTGAGAATAGGTAGGAAAGGCGGTTTGTTTGGTATGGAGTGGAATATTTCTATTAAGTCCTTTGACAAGGCGAGTGTTTCTATGTGTGTGTATCCCACTGAGTCCATTGTTGTAGACATTAGAAAAGACAATGCATCAATGGATGTGTCCTGTCTAGTAGAAAGCTTCCCAGCATTCATCCTGCCCAATTCATGAGTGGACTCTGGCTTGCCTTATGGATGGGCAACACCTACAAGCTTCCTAATTTCCTGTTTTCTTTCTCAATTCTGGCCACTCTCCAGAATAGTATCGTGGTTTTGTGTCCAAGATTTGTACCTCCAAGATCTGTGACATGGCTATGTACTGGATAGCTGAAAGAAATGGCTAGCATCTCAGAAATCTCAAATATCTGTTGACCAGGAAAGTCTCAGTGGAGAAACCCCTCTTTGTTCCTTTTGCTTACCTATTGTTCTGTTGAATGTCAGGAAGTTTTTTGCCTCAAGCCACCACTTTGTGAACCCTGAAGAAAACAGTTTTCAAATGGAAATGAATGGGAATCACCTGTGACTCTTTGCTTAATTGCTTAGGATTGGGATATGTCTGAATCAGCCTGTTGGCCCTGTGTGAGGCTGTGGCTTAGATTCTCAGCACCTGATGGATCTAAAGATAGATCCCATGCATGCATCCAAAACCAAAATGGCAAAAAGATCAGATATTGTTGATGAACTCTCTTGCCTTCCTCTGGTAGGTTCCTGATATCCATCAAGTGAGAATAGGGATCCTTTGGGTCAAATGAGTTCTTCAAAGCCCTGCAGAGGCTAGGCCATAGGTGTTTGATTTTCATGACTCCAATTCACTTAAAGAATCTAAACCCCAAAGCTAGAAGGCCTCAAGTTGGAGAAGCCAAGCAATATTAAAGGCAGGCCTATTTGATCACTGCTGGTTCACAGGAAGAGAGTCCAGGCCACCCTGACTTTAGGCAAATGAGGGGCACGGAGCTTATTTTGGACACTGTCATGGGCTGCGTCCCTTATGGAAACCTCCAGCCAGAGAATATGATGAGTGTCTATATGGAAGAAGATGAGGGCCATGTGAGAGTGTTTGGTTTAAATTGTGGATATTTGTCTGGCGGTTGGAAGAGATCTCTGGGTCCACCTAGGCTTGCACTTTGGTGTGATTCCCCTTAGAGACTGAGTTCTTTTACTGATCTCAGAGAATTATTGCCAGGAATTGTGTTGGAATTTTAGATGGCCATGCATGAGAGTTGCCCTTGGAAAGTGACATCTAGGCCCAAGTTGACTTTCCACAGAGCACAGGGAATCTCAGCCAGGATATCACATGATATTATTCTTAAAGACTTGGCAGCCATATTTGAGAGTCGAAACACACATGGACCATACATTGTAGACCTCAAGGGGCCTGGCTTAATCTGACTTTTCGCCACTTTTGGAAGCCTTGCCTGTAAGAATTCTCCAGAGTTTTCATTGAAATGAGCTTCCTCACCATTTAATGGTTTCTGAGTGAATTAAAATTCACAGTGCCTCCAACTTCATCCTTGAAAATTGGCTATATCAATACCATGAAATTTTTGAAATTCCCATGACCGGGTAGCACTGGAGAATATTTGGATGTCCTGTTGCTGATCATGAGTATACAAGACAGTGCCTTGATTGACTGGGTTTTATGAAAATGGTGTTGAACAGAGATGCCAGTAAGTTGGATCCTGCTGAGTAGTTGTACTAGAGTAGTGGTTGGCAGGTGTGTAATAAAACATCTGTGGTGGGGGCATTTGGATCTGCCATTGGCTTCCAAATGGATTGTGACTGACATTTTGCAGCCAGTAGACCCTTATATGTAAAAGCATATTGTTATATGGAGAGGTTTTAGGGCAATGTTCAGAATCAGGTTGCTATGGTCAATGGGGCAAGCTATGTGGGATAGAAGCCTGGTTGGTGCATTCTCCTGACGAACCTGACCCACCACACTTGACAGAACTTACTTCAGCACTGTGTCCCATTTGAAATCCTTGTATTTCATGAAGCAAACACCAATCTCCCAGTGCAGCAGCAAGAAATACCACGAATAGTGGAGGATGACCAAATGGAATTACAGTCCACAAGTGGAGACACTTAGACCCCAGTGGCCACAGGTTACCTACAAATAGAAAATTCAGCACTGCTGCCTCATGTTCATTGGAAAATAAGAATCCATGTCATCCAGATCACATAGATGAAGACTCAGCTATGATGGTCTCACAACAAATGAAGCTAATGCTCCTGACAACAGCATATATTTCATTGCCCAACCTCAGAGGCAGTTTCTCCAGATGTTAGGCTGGCAGAACTTCATGTTTGTGGAGTTTTTACCCTGTCCCTTACTTTTGGAAACTCCTCTACCACCTGCAAATTTGTGAACTCCTGAGCATTTTTCATTACACATATGTATTCACAGATTTTCTAACTCTTCTCCTCTAATTGTGTCTTATGTGGGGCGAAGGTAATGTCAAGGCATTGTGCTGAATGAGGGTGGGAAGATTTTTGTGTAGCACATATTTGCATACACATTTGATACATTTTCCAATTTTCCATTCGAAATACTGAATCCCTGACACTAACACATACCCTACTAGACTTTGACTTTTAATCCTAATATGGTGGAGAAAAATAACCCAAACAGAATAGAAATACAAGAGGTTCACAGGAGGCATGGTGTATAGTTGGACTTGCCTTTCGTATGATAAATGGTAGGTGTTATAAATCTAGCGAATTTTAATTGAAATAGTTCTCCATGTGTTTTAAAAGTTAACAAACATGTGAATAACTGTCTCCCTTTCTCTGTAGCCTATTCATCACATGTATTTTTATATGCACATATAGAATTCTACCTGGTATCACTCGTACATTTTGTGAGGTGGCTGGCTTGGCAGATGCAAATTGTGAGAAGAGATCACTCCTACTAAGTGCTGTTGGAACTGAAAATTCAACATATGAGTGAGCTTCTTATTTGAACAACATAAATCCATGTTCATTAAAATGAATATTTTTGGATCTGTGGATGATATATTACTTCGTGGTGAATTTCGATTGGCATACATAATGCTACTTTTTAATGTCTGTGTGTGTATGTGTGTGTGTGTGTGTATATATATATATATATATATATATATATATATATATATATATATTCACTCTCCAGATTTTTCAAAATATGAAGTATATTTTTCTTATTATACACTCCCTAAATTCACTCATATTCATGTATTTGGATTAATAATCAAGTTTTCACAAGAATATTCTCAGAATTATTCATCCACCAGAAATACATATTTGTTTCTTAGTACTGAAAACTAACTTTGGGGGATCATATGATGGTGGTGAAGGGAGTGCATCACCCCCATGTACCGCGTCACTGTGTGGGAGAATGACGAGTTATAATGGCTAAAACCTATCTTGTTAGAAATTTCCAGCAAAATTGGGGTGCTCCAAAACCTAGTCGACATATTTCCATCTCACGAGGATCAGCTACGCGGGCTCAAACACGAGTGATTTGTCCGCATAGAGGGTCATGCTGCTTATTCAGGAAATCGGTCTGCGGCTAGAGTCTGCGGCGTGCACTGGGAAACGAAGAGATAGCAATGCAAATATACAGCGGTGTGGATTCTGTGGGCTCCTGACACTTATGCAATCACTGTGCTAAGTGCTGAATTCTGGGTTTGAGATGGAAAAGGATGCGGTCCAATTCGGTTCTCCACACCGGTCAGACCACAGAGGAAGCCAGCGGCCACCATCTTGGAGAGCTGATGTCACCATCCCTGTTTTCGACTGATCGAAGCTCATTCACCTATAGAACAGGTAATTTCATGATGCCATTCACCTTTGTGTCACAGACAAATTACTCAGGCTCAGTGCCAAAGAACCTGCAGAAACTCCGTCTTGGAGCCTGCTCCTATTAGAACATACACCAAGCCCAGAGCGGCCGAATTCCGCCTCTCGGAACTGATCTGGCCCAGGGCTAAAGAACCCGCGGAAACTGCTTCTCGTTCCGGGTCTTGCTGAATACTGTGGAGGTAAATATCAACCGAGCCTTCATAGGCAGTGGCAACAGGATTGAGACGCGGCTTGTGAGGGCCGGTCAGGACTCACCCATTGCTTTGGTCACCCAGAAAAGGGAACAAAATGCTGCCTTTCACATGGGATACCAACATGACAAATTTCTGATGTCATCAGAAAGCAGCAGAGGAGATAACTTCATTGATACCAGCAGTGACAGAAACAGTTGGTCTCCTGGTGAAGAAAGTGAGTCACAAACACCCGGGTCTCTCTCACTTTGTCATCAAGCCAGAGGGGCAGAGCAGAGCAGCTGCCCGCACCTGGAACAGACCCAGTGACACACCTGCATGGTAGTCACGTCAACCCAATTGGAGTAGAGGCAGAACAGAGCTGCTACCCGGGCCCAGAACAGGCCCAGCGACCCACAGGTGTGGTAGTCACGTCACCCCAATTGGAGTTGTTGCAGAGCAGAGCCTTCTCCCGTGCCTAGTACAATCCCAGTGGGTCACCGGCATGGTAGTCACATTACCCCAATAGGAGTAGGGGCAGAGCAGAGCCTTTGCCCATGCCCAGAACAGGCCCAGCAACCTGCAGGCATGGTAGTCACGACACAGGAATTGGAGTAGGGGCAGAGCAGAGCCACCACCCGCGCCTGCAAGGTAGCAGACCTGCACCTGACCAGAAGAAGAGGCCCAGCGGCCTGCTGGCGCGGCAGACACTTTACCCCATTTGGAGTAGGGGCAGAACAGATCTGTAGCCCGTGCTCACAAGGTATCCTGACCTGCAACCAACCGGCAGACCAGGCCCAGCGGCCCACTGGCGTGGTAGTCACGTCACCCCAATTGGGGTAGGGGTAGAGCAGAGCCGCCGCCCACGCAAGCAAGGTAGGCAGACCTGCGACCGATCGGCAGAACACCGCAGGGGTCCACGGGCGTGGTAGACACGTCACACCAATTGGAGGAGGGGCAGAGGAGAGCAGCCTCCTGCGCCTGCATGGTAAGCAGACCTGCGACCGATCAGAATAACAGGCCTAGCGGCCCATCAGCGTGGTAGATATATCACCCCAATTGGTGGAACAGCACAGCCACCCCTGCCCCTGCAATGAAGACTTTTCAAATATACAAGAGCAATATAAATATATAGGGGGAAAATTTCAAAATCACAACAGTTTCACCAAGCAGAAAGAAACGCGAGCAGTATGAAAAGAAAAGGAAAAAAGAACCACAAGCAATGCAGGTCAACACAACTTTAGAAGAGGTAATAGCTGCAGCAGATGGAATGTCAGATAAAGAACTCAGGATATACATTCTTCAGATGATCTGAAGTCTCAAGGAAGACATTAGACAGCAAAATCAGACAATGAAAGATCACTTCAACAATGAATTACATAAACAAAACCAAGAAGCAAAAGATCAACTATACAGGGAGATAGAGGTTGTAAAAAATAACAAACAGAAATCCTAGAAATGCAGGAAGCAATAAACCATCTTAAAAACTCAATTGAGAATACTACCATCAGAGTAGAACACTTAGAAGATAGAACATCAGACAATGAAGACAAAGTATTTCAACTTGAAAAGAACATAGACAGCTCAGCCAAACTGTTAAGAAACCATGAACAGAACATCCAAGAAATATGGGATAAAATAAAGAGACCAAACTTAAGAGTCATTGGGATACAGGAAGGTATAGAGGTCCAAACCAAAGGAATGAGCAATCTATTCAATGAAATAATATGAGAAAACTTCCCAGACTTGAAGAATGAGACAGACTCCCACATTCTAAAAACCTACAGGACGACGAATGTGAAAAATCATAAGAGATCCACACCTAGACACATTATAATGAAGATGCCCAACATACAGAATAAGGAGAGAATTTTAAAATCTACAAGAGAAAGGAAGCAGATTACATTTAGGGGTAAACCAATCAGGATAACAGCTGATCTTTCAACAAAGACTCTGAAAGCTAGAAGATCCTGGAATGACATTTTTCAATCACAGAAAGAAAATGGGTTCCAACCATGAACTGTGTATCCAGCAAAATTAAGCTTCAGGATGGAAGATGAAATTAAAACTTTCCACGATAAACAAAAGTTAAAAGAATTTGTAGCTAGAAAACCATCTCTTCAAAACATCCTTGGCAAAATATTACAGGAAGAGTAATTGGAAAATAATGAAAACCAACAGTGGGAGGTAGGACATTAAAGGGGGGAAATAATCAAAGAGGAAAACAATCCATGTTTAATAACATAAATAAACAAATATGGCTGGAAGAACAACCCTTATCTCAATAATAACTGTAAATGTTAATGGCTTAAACTCACCAATTAACAGACACAGGCCAGTAGAATGGATCACAAAACAAGACCCAATAATATGCTGCCTACCGGAGACGCATTTGATAAGAAAAAGACATACATACACTGAAGGTGAAAGTTTGGAAAAAATCATATCACTCATATGGACTTCGGAAAAAAGCAGGAGTGTCCATACTCATACCAAATAAAATAGATTTCAAGCCAAAGTTAATCAAAAGGGATAAAGAGGGACACTACATACTGTTCAAGAGAACCATACACCAGCAAGACATAACAATCATAAATATGTATGCACCAAACAATGGTGCAGCTATGTTCATCAAACAAACTTTTCTCAAGTTCAAGAGTCTAATAGACCACCATACAATAATCATGGGAGACTTCAACACAGCTCTCTCACCACTGGACAGGACTTCCAAACAAAAGTTGAAATAGGAAACTATAGAACTCAATAACACAATTAATAACCTAGACTTAATTGACATATATAGAATATACGACCCAACATCAAGCAGTTACATTTTTCCTCAGCAGCACATGGATCCTTCTCAAAAATAGATCATATATTATGTCACAGGGCAACTCTTAGACAAATTAAAGGAGTAGAGATAATACCATGCATCTTATCTTATAATGGAATGAAACTAAAAATCAATGATAAAAGAAGGAAGGAAAAACCATGCATCATTTGGAGAATGAACAATAGGTTACTGAATGATCAATGGGTTATAGAAGACATCAAGGAGGAAAATAAAAAATTCTTAGAGAAAAATGAAAACACAGACACAATATATCGGAATCTATGGGACACATTGAAAGCAGTTCTAAGAGGAAAATTCATTGCTTGGAGTTCATTCCTTAGAAAAAGAAAAAAACAACAAATAAATGATCTCATACTTCATCTCAAAATCTTAGAAAAACAAGAGCAAACAACAGCAAAAGAAGTAGAAGGAAAGAAATAATTAAAATCAGAGCAGAAATCAATGAAATCGAAACAAAAGAAACAATTGAAAACAATTGACAAAACTAAAAGTTGGTTCGTTGAAAAAATAAATAAAATGGACAGACCCCTAGCCATGCTAATGAAGAGGAGAGAGAACTGAAATTACTATCATATGGGATGAAAAAGGCAATATCACAACAGATATTTCAGAAATACAGAAGATAATCAGAAATTACTTTGAATCCTTATACTCCAAAATAATAGAAGATAGTGAAGGCATCGAAATATTTCTTAAGTCATATGATCTGACCAGAGTGAGTTAGGAGGATATAGACAACCTAAACATACCAATATCAATTGAGGAAATAAAAGAAACCATCCAAAGACTACCAACTAAGAAAATCCCAGGACCGTATGGGTATACATCAGACTTTTACAAAACCTTTAAATATGAACTAATACCAATACTTTTCAAGCTATTTCAGAAAATTGAAAAAGAGGGAGATCTTCCAAATTCATTCTACGAGGCCAATATCACTCTGATTCCTTCACCAGATAGACACTTCAAAGAAAGAAGACTAAAGACCGATATCTCTAATGAACCTAAATGCAAAAATCTTAAATTAAATTCTGGAGAATCAGATACAAAAACATATCAAAAAAATGTGGACCATGATCAAGTAGGATTCATCCCTGGGATGCAAGGAGGGTTCAATATACGAAAATCAATAAGTGTTATTCACCACATCAATAGACTTAAAAATAAAAACCATATTATCATCTAGATAGATGCAGAAAAAGCATTCGACAAAGTACAGCATCCCTTTATGTTCAAAACTCTCGAAAAACTAGGAATAACAGGAACATTCCTCAATATTGTAAAAACAATCTATGCTAAACCGCAGGCTAGCGTCATTCTTAATGGAGAAAAATTGAAGACATTCCCTCCAAAATCTGGAACA
This sequence comes from Callospermophilus lateralis, assembly GCF_048772815.1. Lineage (NCBI taxonomy): Eukaryota > Metazoa > Chordata > Mammalia > Rodentia > Sciuridae > Callospermophilus > Callospermophilus lateralis. The sequence continues at coordinate 1,165,377 of NW_027514378.1, read as the reverse complement.
AGACAGGGATGCCCGCTCTCACCACTTCTGTTCAATATAGTTCTCAAAAGACTGGCCAGAGCAATTAGACAGATGAAAGAAATTAAAGGCATATAAATAGGAAAAGAATAACTTAAATTATCACTATTGCAGATGACATGATTCTATACCTAGCAGACCCAAAAGGGTCTACAAAGAAACTAATAGAGCTAATAAATGAATTCAGCAAAGTGGCAGGATATAAAATCAACACGCATAAATCAAATGCATTCCTGTATATCAGCGACAAATCCTCTGAAATGGAAATGAGGACAACCACTCCATTCACAATATCCTAAAAAAAAAATGGGAATCAACCTAACAAAAGAGGTGAAAGTCTTATACAATGAAAACTACAGAACCCTAAAGAGAGAAATAGAAGAAGATCTTAGAAGATGTAAAAATATACCCTGTTCATGGATAGGCAGAACTAACATCATCAAAATGGCGATATTACCAAAAGTTCTCTATAGGGTTAATCCAATGCCAATCAAAATCCCAAAGGCATTTCTTGTAGAAATAGAGAAAGCAATCATGAAATTCATATGAAAAAATAAAAGACCCAGAATTGCAAAACAATGCTAAGCAGGAAGTGTGAATCAGGTGGTATAGCGATACCAGACTTCAAACTATACTACAGAGCAATAGTAACAAAAATAGCATGGTACTGGTACCGAAAAAGGCAGGTGGACCAATGGTACAGAATAGAGGACACAGAAACCAATCCACAAAACTACAACTATCTTATATTTGATAAAGGGGCTAAAAGCATGCAATGGAGGAAGGATAGCATCTTCAACAAATGGTGTTGGGAAAACTGAAAATCCAAATGTAACAAAATGAAACTGAATCCCTTTCTCTCGCCATGCACAAAAGTTAACTCAAAATGGATCAAGGAGCTTGATATCAAATCAGAGACACACTGTCTGATAGAAGAAAAATTTGGTTACGATGCACATACTGTGGGGTCGGGCTACAGATTCCTCAATAGGACACCCATAGTACAAGAGTTAATAACTAGAATCAACAAATGGGACTTACTCAACTAAAAAAGTTTTTTCTCAGCAAAAGAAACAATAAGAGAGGTAAATATGGAGCCTACATCCTGGGAAGAAATCTTTACTACTCACACTTCAGAGAGAGCCCTAATATCCAGAGTATACAAAGAACTCAAAAAATTAGACAATAAGATAACAAATAACCCAATCAACAAATGGTCCAAGGACCTCAACAGACACTTCTCAGATGAGGACATACAATCAATCAATAAGTACATGAAAAAATGCTCACCATCTCCAGCAGTCAGAGAAATGCAAATTAAAACCACCCTAAGATACCATCTCACTCCAGTAAGATTGGCAGCCATTATAAAGTCAAACAACAAGAAGTGCTGGCAAGGATGTGGGAAAAGAGGTACACTTGTACATTGCTGGTGGGACTGCAAATTGGTGCAGCCAATTGGGAAAGCAGTATGGAGATTTCTTGGAAAGCTGGGAATGGAAGCACCATTTGACCCAGCTATTCCCCTTCTTGGTCTATTCACTAAAGACCTAAAAAGAGCATGCTACAGGGACACTGCTACATCGATGTTCATAGCAGCACAATTCACAACAGCAAGACTGTGGAACCAACTTAGATGCCCTTCAATAGAATAATGGATAAAAAAAATGTGGCATTAACACACAATGGATTATTACTCTGCATTGAAAAATGAAAAAAATCACAGAATTTGCAGGAAAATGGATGGCATTAGACTGGATTATGCTAAGTGAAGCTACACAATTCCTGTAAAACAAATGCCAAATGTCATCTTTGATATAAGGAGAGTAACTAAGAACAGATAGGGACAAAGAGCATGACAAGATGATTAACATTAAACAGGGATGAGAGGTGGAAGGGAGGGAGAAGGGAAATTGCATGGAATTGGAAGGAGACACTCTGGGTTATACAAAATTACAAACAAGAGGAATTGAGGGGAAAGGGAAAAATAATACAAGGGGGAGAAATTTATTACAGTAGAGGGAGTAGAGAGAGAAGTGGGGAGGGGCAGGGAGGCTAGGGGGGATAGTAGAGGATAAGAAAGTCAGCAGAATACAACAGACACTAGTATGGCAATATGTGAATCAATGGATGTGTAACTGATGTGATTCTGCAATCTGTATACAGGGTAAAAATGGGAGTTCATAACCCACTTGAATCAAAGTGTGAAATATGATATATCAAGAACTATGTAATGTTTTGAACAACCATAAATAAAAATTTAAAAAAAAACTATCTTTGGTGCATAATGCACACAATTCTAATATTTCTAAAGTAACTGACCCAGTTTAACATCAATGCAAGTAGATTCCTATTGGACATGATGTGTATTTTGACTTTCACTTTTATTCAACACTGATACATTACTATTTCAACAGTTTATGCACATAACAGGATATATATTTCATTCACAATTTAGAAAATTTATAGGCATTTGTTTCACTTTCAATCACTTCCTGCTTCAGAACACATGGATTCCTCCATATTTCTTGACTGGTCTTTCCATGAGACTTTTTTCCAAACATATTATTTTCGATTTCCATAATCACTTTTGAAACAAAACTCACACACACTTCATGATAAACAATAACCCTAAGATTACCATTAGATATATAACTGGTTGGAGTGAATGATTGTATGTCAATATATGATTTCCTATATATTTTCAGATATCAATTCAATCCATTATTTAAAGTGGAACCAGTTATAATATTTATTCACAGTATGGTCTATTCATGCATTATCTCTATATTCATAGACACAGGGTACACCACTTTGTACCCCCAATACTAATTTATATGTCTTCAAATATTGCTCCCAGTAATCGTGGAAGAAATACTCATGTCTTATGATCTACATATACATTTGATCACAATATTTTTCTGGGCACAAAATGCAAAAATCACACTTATGATTGTACCAAATACTAAATGGAAAGTGAACATGGATTACTAAAACGATAAATGTCCTGGTTGCCTAATGCTTTCAAATGTCATTCCTATTGGTGACGACATATTTGTTTCTTCCTAAGATTATGTATTCAATCTCAACCCTATTGAAAATGTCTAATCCTATCACTCACTGTATAATTGCCTAATTTCGTAAGGTCTGTATTGATATTTTCCTTTCTACATATTTTCCCCAGTTAATCATTGTGAATGACTCTTCACATGTGCTGAAATTTACATTCACTCTATAACCAAAACACTATTGCTACAGAACTTTTGCTCCATGTCCTATACTCACTCTATTTCCTAAACCTACTGACTACCTTCCTAATCCCACCGACTATCTCAATTTGAGTGGATGTTCTCTTCTAAAATCAATCTTCCAAGGTGTAAGGTCCTATGCCATTGATTATCGATTTATCTGAGACATCTGTGCAGAACGTAATTATAAGCTAAGTATCCCAATCAAGGGCCTAATGCCCTTCTGGGCTTCAAATCTTACCTAGATTTCTGTTTCCATACTTATATTTCACCTCTATAATCTTATAAATATCGCAGGTTCCCAATACTATTAATCATCCTTCGCAATGATTCGTAACCCAAATCAAACATGTTATTAACCCTAACCATACACTCTTCCCTCAATCTAACTTTGCAGAAGAGCAGGGACAGAGTTCGTCTTACAATACAGGAATGTAGGGTATCTTCCTCCTGCTGAGAACCTCAAATGTCCATGCAAATTTGATCCCTGGAGAAGATGTAGGCATCTATGAAGGACCTGAGAGAGCAAATGTCATCTTCCATCGCAAACAACCTTTCCAGGATGAAGGGTTGTGTCTGAATAAGCCTCTCTCTTGTTAATGTACACAAGATAGACCAAACCAGGCATGTGTGGAGAGCTGTTCCTGGGTGCCTATGGTTGATATACCATTCTAACTTGTAAAAGTGTCACAGGAAGTAAGGGCAGCCTCCATCTCATAGGACAAAGTGGTTGCCAAGGCAATGACCTCAAAGAATTCCTGAAGGAAGTAATCTCACCTCACTTCCTTGGTGATGGAACTCTCTGAACTTGGAATCCGGGAAGCCAGGCACCCAGAGCCAGTCTCAGTCCCAGTCCCAGTGGTCTTATTTTTTGGATTTACCAAGGACAGAGTCAGTCTTTCTTGGTACCTACTGAGGTGAGGATGAACAAATGTCAGGAAAGCTCTGAAGAGGGGCCTTTCCTGAGACAGCAGGTAGTGGCTCACCGCTGGCTAGTGACAACTTCACAGATTTGGCCAACGAGACCATATCTGACACAGGACAGGCGATTTCATCAGAACATAGTTTGGCCCACCAGTCAGAAGACACTCCCAATAGTCACAGACCTACTTGGGGAAGGAGCTTCCTTTGTGTGTGTGGGTGTGGGTTTGAGATTTTGTCTCATGTTCTGAGAATAGGTAGGAAAGGCGGTTTGTTTGGTTTGGAGTGAACTGTTTCTGGTAAGTCGTTTGACAAGGCCAGTGTTTCTTTGTCTGTGTATCCCACTGTGTCCGTGGTTTTAGATATTAGAAAAGAGAATGAATCATTGGATGTGTCCTGTCTAGACTCAACTTGCCCAATTTATGAATGGACTGCGGCTTGACTTATGGGTGGACAACTCCAACAATCTTCCTAAGTTCCTCTTTTCTTCCTGAATTCTGGCCACTCTCCAGAATAGGCTCATGGTTTTTTGTCCAAAATATGTACCACCTCCAAGCTCTGTGACATGGCCATGTACTGGATAGCTGAAAGAAATGGGAGCATCTCAGAAAACTCAGATATTAGTTTGACCAGGAAATTCTAAGTGAAGAAACCCTTCTTTGGGCCTTTTGCTCACCAATTGTTCTGATGCCCTGAATGTCAGGAAGGTCTTTGCCTCAGGCCACACCATTGTAGAGCCTAAAGAAACAGTTTTCAAATGAAAATGAAAGGGCATCACCTGTGGCTCTTTGCTTAATTGCTTTGGAAAGGGATGTGTCTGAATCAGCCTTTTGGCCCTGTGTGAGACTGTGGCTTAGATTCTCAGCACCTGATGGATCTAAAGAAGGATCCCATGTGTGCATCCAAAACGAAAATGGACAAAAGAGCAGTCAGTGTGGATGAAGTCTCTCGCATTCCTCTGTAAGGTTCCTGTCATCCATCATGTGAGAATAGTGATAATTTGGTTCAAATGTGTTCCTCAAAACCCTGCAGAGGCTAGACCATAAGTGCTTGGTTTTTCTCAAGACTCCAATTCACATAAAGAATCTAAAACACACAGTCAGTAGGCCTCAAATTGGAGAAGCAGTGCCATATTAATGGCAGGCCTATTTGATCACTCTTGGTTCACTGGAAGGATGTCCTGGCCACCCTTATTTTAGGCAAATGAGGGGCAAGGGAGGTGATATTGGACACTGTCTTGGGCTGCACCCCTCATGGAAACCTCCAGCCAGAGATTATGATGATTGTGTAAATGGAAGAAGATGAGTGCCATGTGGAAGTGTTTTGGATTTAATTGTGGATATTTGTGTGACACTTGGAAGACATAACAAGGTCTACCTGGGCTTGAACTCTGGTGTGATTCCCCTTATAGACTGAGTTCAGGAACTGATCTCAGAGAAGTATTGCCATGTATTGTGTTGTGATTTAAGAGGCGATGTATGAGAGTCACCCTTGGAAACTGAGATCTAGCCCCAGAGTGGCTTTCCACAGAGCACTGGGAATTTCAGCCAAGATAACACATGATTTCATTCGAAAGACTTGGCAGACATAGTTGAGAGTGAAAACACACATGGACCTCATATTGTAGACCTTAATGGGCCTGGCTTAATGTGACCTTTTGGCCATTTTTTGGGAAGCCTTGCCTGTGAGGGTTCTCCAGAGCTTTCATTGAAATAATCTTGCTCACCATTTACTGGTTCCTGAATGAATTGAAACCCACAGTGCCTCCAACTTCATCCTTGAAAAATGTCTAAAAAAATACCATGAAATTTTTGAAATTCCCATGACCAGGTGGCACTGGAGAATCTTTGGATGTCCTGTTGCTGATCATGGATGTACAAGACAGTGCCTTGCTTGACTGGGTTTTATGAAAATTGTGTAGAACAGAGGTGCCAGAAAGTTGCAGCCTGCTGAGAAGTGGGCCTAGAGCTGTGGTTGGCAGGAGTGTGATAAAACATCTGTGTTGGAGCAATGTGGATCTTCCATTGACTTCCAAATGGCTTGTGGATTACATGAAGCAGCCAGCAGACCCTTGTAATTAAAGGCATCTTGTTATATGGAGAGGATTCAGGGCAATGTTCAGAATCAGGTTGCTATGGACAAGGATGCAATGTGGCAAGCTTTGAGGGATAGAAGCGTGGTTGGTGCGTTCTTCTGCAGACTCTGAACCACCACACATGACAGAACTCCCTCCAGCACTGTGTCTCAGTTGAACTCCTTGAATTTCATGAAGCAAATACCAAACTCCCAGTTCAGCAGCAAAAAGTGGAGGAGGACCAAATGGCTTCACAGTCCAACGGGGAGACACTTAGCCCCCAGAGGCCACAGTTTACCTAAAAAGAAGAAAATCAACACTGCTACCTCATGTTCATTGGAAAATAAGATACCATGTCCTCCACATCACATAGAGGCAGACCCAGCTTTGATGGTCTCACTACAAAGGAAGCCAATTCTCCTGACAACAACATATTTTTCACGTTCCCAAACTCAGAGGCAGTTGCTCTAAAAGTTTTTAGGCCAGCAGAGCTCCATGTTTGTGGAGTGTTTACCCTGTCCCTTACTTTTGGAAACTCCTCTACAACCTCCAAGGTTGTGAACTCCTGAGCATTTTCCATTCCAGATATGTATTCACTGATTTTCTATCTATTCTCCTCTAACTGTGTCTTACTTGGGGTGAAGGTAATTTCAAGGCATTGTTCTGGATGAGAGTGGGAGGATATTTGTGTAGCATATATTTGCATACAAATTGGATTCAATTTCCAATTTTCCTTTTGAAATACTGAATCCCTGACACTAACCCATACATACTAGAGTCAGACAACTCATCCTAATATGATAGAGAAAAATAACACAAACCTATAGAAATACAAGCAGTTCATTGGAGGCATGTTGTATAGTTGGACTCGCATTTTGCATTATACAAGGCAGGAGTTACAAATCTAGTCAATGTTTAATAGAAAAAGATCTCCATGTGTTTTTAAAGTTAACAAATATGAGAATTCATGTTTCCCTTTCTCTTTAGCCTATTCACACTTGTATATTTATATGCATATATAGAATCCTACCAGGTATCACACGTACATCTTTGTGAGGTGGCTGACTTGGCAGATACAAATTGTGAGAAGAGATCACTCCTCCTAAATGCTGTTGGAACTGAAAATTCAACCTATAAGGAGCGTCCTAGTAGAACAACATTATACGTAAACTCATGTTCAGTAAAATAAATATTTTTGCATCTGTGGATGATATATATTTACTGATGAATTTCGATTTTCATTTATATTGCTACTTTTTAATGTCTGTGAGTGTTTTGTGTGTGTGTTTGTGTGTGTGTGTGTGTACACTCTCCAGATTTTTCAAAATATGAAAAATATGTGTCAAATATACACTCTCTAAATTCATTTATGTTCATGTATGTGGATTTTTAATCAACTTTTCACAAGATTATTCTTGTGAAAAGTTGATTAAAAATATTCAGAAATATTCATCCACCTGAAATACATATTTGTTTCCTAGTACTGAAAACTAACTTCAGGGAATGATGCATACAAATCCTAATTATTCTACAGTAACTGACCCAGTCTAACATCAATGCAAGTAGATTCCAATGGGACATGATATGTAATTCTTTATTCATTTGTATTCGACACTTTTACATTATTATTTCTTCAGTATTTGCACATCATAGGATATACATTTCATCCACAAGTTCACAAATTTGTAGGCATTTGTTTCAAATTTAATCACTTTTTGCTTCAGAACACATGTATTGTCAAGGTTTCTTTACTGGTATTTTCATGAGTCTTCTTTCCAAACACATTATTTCCATAGTCACTTTTGAAGCAAAACTCACACACTCTTCATGATAAACCAAAACACGAATATTACCATTAGATGTATAACTGCTTGGAATGAATGATTGTATATCAATATACGATTTCCTGTGATTTTTCAGATATTAGATCAATTCATTTTTTAAAGTTGAAAAAAGTTATATTATTCATTCACATTATGGTCTATTCATTCTTTATCTCTATATTCATAGACACAGGGTACACCTCTTTGTACCCCCGATTCTAATTTTACATCTTCAATATATTGCTTGCAGAAATGTTGGAAGACATACTCATGTCACCTGATGTACATATACATTTTATCAAAGTAATATTCTGGACAAAAAAATGTAAAGGTCACATTTATGATTGTACCAAAGCCTAAATGTAAAGTGTACATGAATTACTAAAAACATCCATGTCCAGGTTGCCTAATGCTGTCAATTGTCAATCCTATTGGTGACTACATATTTGTTTCTTCCTAATTTATATATTCAAACTCAACCCTGTTGGAAATGTCTAATCCTATCACTCACTTTATACTTTGCCTGATTTCATAATGTTTCTATTGACATCTGCTTTTCAACAAATTTTCCCAAGTTGATCCTAGTGACTGACACTTCATATGTGCTGACATTTACATTCACTCTATAATCGAAACCCTATTGCTAAAGAACTTTTGGTCCAAATCCTATACTCACTCTTCTTTCTAAACCTACCGACTATCTTCCTAATCCTACCGACTATCCCTTTTTGACTGGATGTTCTCTTCTACATTCAATAAAATGTCCTATGCCATTGTATATCGAATTATCTGAGACAATTTTGCAGAGCATAATTCAAAGCTAAGTATCCCAATCAAGGGCCCAATGTCCTTCTGGGCTTCAAATCATACCTAGATTTCTGTTTTCATACTTATATTTCACCTCTATATTCTTGTAAATATCGCAGGTTCCCAATAGCATTATTCATTGCACAGAATGATTCGTAACCCAAATCAAACCTGTTATTAACCCTAAACATACTCTGTTCCCTCAATCTCATTTTACAGAAGAGCAGGGACAGAGTGGTTTTTACAATACAGGAAACTTGGGGACCTTCCACCTGCTGAGAACTTCAAAGGTCCATGCAGAAATGATACCTGGAGAAGTTGTAGGCAGGTATGAAGGACCTGAGAGAGCAAAAGTCATCTTCCAATGCAAACAACCTGGTCAGGATGAAGGGATATGTATGAATCAGCCTCTCTCTTCTTATTGTAGAGAAGATGGACCAAACCAGGCCTGTGTGGAGAGCTGTTCTTGGGTGCCAATGGTTGATATACCATACTACCTTGTGAAAGTGTCACAGGAAGTAGGGGAAGGCTCCATCTCATGGGACCTTTGGAAGCAACTGTTAGGACAAAGTCGTTGCCAAGGCAGTGACCTCATTCAGTTCCAAAGAAAGTGACATACCTCATTTTCTTGGTGATGGAACTGTCTGAACTTGGTATCCAAAAAGCCAGGCACCAACAGGCAGTCCCAGTCCCAGTCCCAGTGGGCTCACTTGTTTGGATTTACCAAGGACAGAGTCAGTTTTCTTGGTACCTAATGATGTGAGGATGGCCAAATGCCAGGAAAGCTCTGAAGATGGACCTTTCCTGAGAAAGCAGATAGTGGTTCACCACTGACTCCTGACAACTGCACAGAGTTGGCCAAGGAAACCAGATCTGAGAGAAGACAGACCATTTCAGGGGAACATAGTATGGCCCACCAGTCAGAGGACACTCTGGATAGTCACAGACCTACTTGGGTGAAGGAGGTGCCTTTGTGGGAGTGTGTGTGGGTTTATTGTTTTGTCTCATGTTCTGAGAATAGATGGGAAAGGCGGTTTGGTTTGGAGTGGACAGTTTCTAGTAAGTTGTTTCACAAGGTGAGTGTTTCTATGTCTGTGTATCCCACTGTGTCCATTGTTGTAGACATTGGAAAAGAGAATGCATTAATGGATGTGTCCTGTCAAGTGTAAATCTTCCCATATTTCAACCTGCCCAATATATGAATGGAGTGCAGCTTGTCTTGTCGATGTGCAACACCTGCTATCTTTCTAAGTTGCTGTTTTCTTCCTGAATTCTGTCCACTCTCTAGAATAGGCTCATGGATTTATGTTCAAAATATGTACCACCTCCAACTCTGTGACATGGCCATGTACTGGATAGCTGAAGAGAATTGCGAGCATCTCAGAAAACTCAGATATCAGTGTGACCAGGAAAGTCTCAGTGGAGAAACCCTGCTTTGGGCCTTTTGCTTACTTATTGTTGTTTTTCACTGAATGTCAGGAAGTTCTTTGCCTCAATCCACCCCTTTGTGAAGCCTGAAGTAAACAGTTTTCAAATGGAAATGAATGGCATCACCTGTGGCTCTTTGCTTAATTGCTTTGGGAAGGGATGTGTCTGAATTAGTCTCTTGGCCATGTGTGTGGCTTTGAGTTAGATTCTCAGCACCTGATGCATCTAAAGAATGATCCCATGTGTGCATCCAAAACCATAATGGCAAAAAAATCATTCATTATGGATGAAGTCTCTTGCCTTCCTCTGTTAGGTTCCTGAACTCCATCAAGTGAGAATAGGGATTCTTTGGGTCAAATGAGTTCTTCAATACCCTGCAGAGGTGCTTGGGTTTTCGAGTAACTCCAAATCACATAAGAAATTGATACCTGAAATCAGTAGGCCTCAAATTGGAGAAACACAGAAGAATTAACGGCAGGCTTATTTGATCACTCCTGGTTCACAGAAACGGTGTCCAGGCCACCCTGACTTTAGGCAAATGAGGAAAAAGCGAGCTGATTTTGGACACTGTCTTGGCTTTTCTCATGACTCCAATTCACATAAAGAATCTACACCCCACAGTCAGAGAGCCTCAAATTGGATAAGCGGAGCAGTATTAAGGGCAGGCCTATTTGATCAATCCAGGTTCACAGGAAGGGTGCCCAGGCCACGCTGAAGTTAGGCAAAAGAGGTGCAAGAAGCTTATTTTGGACATTTTCTTGGGCTGCACAACTCATGGAAAACTCCAGGAAGAGGTTATGATTAGTGTCTATATGGAAGAAGAATAGGGCCATGAGGGAGTATTCTGGTTTTAATTGTTTTCATTTGAGTAGCAGTTGGAAGAGTTGTCTGGGTCCACCTGGACTTGAACTCTGGTGTGATTCTCCTTATAGACTGAGTTCTGGAACTGACCTGAGAGAAGTATTGCCAAGAATTGTGTTGGGATTTTAGGAGGCCAGGCATGAAGTTGCCATTGGAACCTGAGATCTAGGCACAGGTTGGCTTTTCACAGAACACTGCGAATCTCAGCCAGGATATTACATGATTTTATTCTGAAAGACTTGGCATGCATTATAGAGATTCAAAACCCACATGGACCTCGCTTTATAGACCTCAATTGGCCTCGCTTCATGTGACTTTTTGGCCACTCATTGGGTAGCCTTGCTTGTGAGAGTACTCCAGAGCTTTGCCTGAAATTAGTTTCCTAACCCTTTAAGGGTTCCTGAATGAATGAAACCCACAGTGCCTCCAACTTCATCCATGAAAAATTGCTAGATAATTACCATGAAATTTTTAAAATTCCCATGACCAGATGTCACTGGAGAACCTTTGATGTCCTGTTGATGATCATGAATATACCAGACAGGGCCTTGATTGACTGGGTTTCATGAAAATGGTGTAGAACAGAGATGCTAGTAAGTAGGAGCCTGGTGAGTAGTGGGCCTAGAGAAGTGTTATGCAAGTGAGTGATAAAACATCTGTGGTGGGGCCATGTGGATCTTCCATTGGCTTCCAAATGGCTTGAGACTGATATGGTGCAGCCATCAGACCCATATACGTAAAGGCATATTTTTATATGGAGAGGTTTTAGGGCAATGTTCAGAATCATGTTACTATTGTCAAGGGGGCAAGCTACGTGGGATAGAACCCTGGTTGGTGCATTCTCCTGGAGACCATGCCCACCACAGCTGACAGAACTCCCTTCAGCACTGTCTCCCATTTGAACTCATTGTATTTCATGAAGCAAATACCAAACTCCCAGTGCAGCAGCAAAAAACACGACGATAATTGGAGGATGACCAAGTTGTGTCACAGTCCACACGGGGAGACACTTAGCCCTCAGTGGCCACAGTTTACCTACAAAGAGAGAATTCAGCACTGCTGCCTCATTTTTATTGGAAAATAAATAACCATGTCCTCCAGGTCACATAGAAGCAGATCGAGCTTTGATTGTCTCACTACAAATAAAGCTAAAGCTAATGAAAACAACATATATTTTAAGTGCCCAACCTCAAAGGCAGGTTCTCAAAAAGTCTTTAGGCCAGCAGAGCTCCATGTTTGTGGAGTGTTTACCCTGTCCCTTACTTTTGGAAACTCCTCTACCACCTCCAAAGATGTGAAATCTGGAGCATTTTCCATTCCTGATAGGTATTCACAGATTTTCTAACTCTTCTCCTCTAATTGTGTCTTACTTGGGGCGAAGGTAATGTCAAGGCATTGTTCTGGAGGAGAGTGGGAAGAATTTTCTGTAGCATATATTTGCATACACATTGGATTCAGTTTTTTATTTTCCATTCAAAATACTGAATCCCTGACTCTAACCCATACCCGACCAGACTCTGACTACTAATTCTAATATGATGGAGAAAACTAACCCAAACAGAATAGAAATACAAGCAGTTCAGAGTAGGCCTGGTGTATTGTTGGACTTGCCTTTTGCATGATACAGAGTTGGAGTCATGAATCTAGTCGATTTGTTGTTGAAATAGTTGTCCATGTATTTTTAAGGTTAACAAATATGTGAATTCCTGTCTCCCTTTCTCTGTATTCTTATATGCACATATAGATTCCTACCTGGTACCACACGTACATTCTTGTGAGGTGGCTGACTTGGCAGATACAAATTGTTAGAAGAGATCACTCCTACTAAACTTGTTGAAATTGGATATTCAACCTATGGGTGAGCTTGCTAGTTGAAGAGCATTATACATAAATCCATGTTCAGTAAAATTAATATTTTTTGATCTCTGGATGATGCATATTTTATAATGAATTTTGATTGACATATATATTGCTACTTTTTTGTCTGTGTGTGTGTTTTGTATATATATATATATGTATATATATATACACTCTCCAGATTTTTCAAAATATGAAATATATGTGTCTTATATACACTACCTAAATTCATTCATGTTTATGTATGTGGATTTATAATCAACTATTCACAAGATTATTCTGAGAAATATTCATCCACCTGAAATTTGCCTAATGATCTCAAATGTCAATCCTATTTGTGACTACATATTTGTTTCTTCCTAAGATTATATATGTAAACTCAACCCTGTTCAAAATATCTAATCCTATCACTCACTTTATACTTTGCCTGTTTTCGTAATGTCTCTATTGATATCTGCTTTCCTACATATTTTCCCCAGTTCATCATTGTGACTGACTCTTCACCTGTGCTGACATTTACATTCACTCTCTAATCGAAACCCTATTGCTAAAGAACTTTTTTTTCCAATTCCTATACTCACCCTTATTCCTAAAAGTACTGACTATCTTCCTAATGCTATAGACTATCCCTTTTTGACTGGATGTTCTCTTCTACATTCAATCATCCAAGTAAATGTGGGGCGAGCTTCAGAGGAGGAGACAACCAACAGACTATCTCATGCAACATCAAAGGGTTTTTTTGGTGTCCAGCATGCTGGGGCTCAGAGATCACTTGAATCGAGCAGATAGCCCTGAGAATAGCTTAAGTAGAGCTTATATACTTTCCCTGGAGAGGGCAGGGAGGGAATTTTATTGATGGGTCAGGGCGAGTGGGTGGTTTGCGTGCAACTGGGTGAGGGAGTACATTCTGCAGTTGCGCAGTTGGGGACAGAACATTCTGGGAACAAGATTTGCAAGCATTTCTCAAGATTTCAACAGTGTTTTGTTAAGCATACAGAAAAATAAGAAGTGACAAGTACCTATTTTATTAACCTTTAATTCCCCACTTCTTCTTCTGGCTACTTTAAATCATAAAAATGATCATTGGAGGGTGTCACATTCTATGTCTGCTAGTGGGGTATTACCATAAGTTTAACTCGTCCAATTTGAGCCTGGAGAAAAGAAATTACACGGTTGAGCAAACAGGGTTTTATAGTTAGCAATAATATGAGGATTATTATTTGACCTGCCAGGTTGATAAAACGTAGTTAACCAGGAGGAGTGTGTGAACCAAGACTCAAGCCACCCTTTTTGGGCCTCTCTCTCTTGTTGATGCTCTTCAAGGTGTCTTTTAAATTTACTCATAGATTTTATTACAACTCCAGTATGGTCAGCATAAAAACAACATTCTTTCCTCAATGCATCACAAAGGCCCCCTTCTCTAATAAAGAGGAGGTCCAACCCTCAACTGTTCTGTAAAACAACTTCAGAGAGAGAGGTTAAAGATTCATGCAAAGCTCTGATGGGGGATTCTAATATCTTAGTTTTGCTCTATTGCTGCTTCTAATTGGGTCCTTTGTTGTGTCCCATGGACAATGGCAGTGGCTCCTGTGCCCACCCGTGCAGCAACTCCTATTCATAATAGGATGGCTAAAGTGAGCGATACATGTTCCCAGTGGAACCGGTTGTATGCCCCCCCCCATTTGATCTTCAAACGAACCTGCATCATGATAGAGCACTCTGGGAAACATCTGCACCATTTCAAAATTAATCCCATCTGTTGACCATTTCATGAAAACATAAACAATGTTTAAGTATATAGAATTATGCTGTTGTAGGGACAGACAAGGCAAGGCACCTAAGGCACTGAAGACAGGGAAACAGTCCTATTTTGTTGCAACCGGATTCAGAGGGCATTGCTTCTGTTGTAATCAATTAATCCCCTGAAACTCAAGTTTAGGTAGTTTCAGAATTTTGTACCCAACATATAAGGCATGGGGCTCAGAAGTTTACAGTCTGCAGAAGTTCAAAAAAGCAGTATTTGTTTCTGATTTTTCCTCTGTTCTGGGCAAGTTAAATTTTCAAAGACACATGGGAGGGGGAGAGCTTTTTATTCCCTTTCTTATTTCCCCCTGCCAGCTGTTACAACGGAGCCCATTTGGTAATTTCTTTATCTTAGAAATGTAGCCATTTCTGTGAAGCCCCAGCTGAAGGCCAGAGGCCTTGTTCACATATTTTGTGAAAAACAAGTTAGGGGTTGTCTAGCTTAGAAGTACTGAGTTTTATAACCAGTGGCCAAGTAGAACAGGGCAATACAAAAAGAGAAAGTTTATCTACATTGAACTCTTTATAGAAACTCTATGCTGAAAGTTCTAAATTCAGCCATGGTGAAGACTTCTGGAGAAGGACATTTAAGACTTTTCTGTGGGCCTGGTACAGAGGGGGAATACGGGGAAGGTGGGGCTGAGAGAAGCTCTGAGGATCTGAGAATGAGGAAAAAGAGAGATGTAAAAAAATAATTGGAAAGGGGTTTGGGAATTTCCTAGCAACAAAACTTCAGCAGTAGAACAGGTAGAGCAGAGCAGAAAACGGGAGTGAGTATCCCAAAATTCTGTGAGGGACTTTAAATTTTAGTAACCTGTTTTCAGTGATGACAAAGCAACTTTAATGGCCATTTATATTACATCTTGGATAAGGGTCTGAGAGCTCT
Organism: Callospermophilus lateralis; assembly: GCF_048772815.1. Taxonomy (NCBI): domain Eukaryota; kingdom Metazoa; phylum Chordata; class Mammalia; order Rodentia; family Sciuridae; genus Callospermophilus; species Callospermophilus lateralis. The sequence continues at coordinate 1,149,651 of NW_027514378.1, read as the reverse complement.
CCTCAGCTCGTTTGAGCTTTGGGTTAGCTGGAAAGAGGACCTGGTGGGACCCGGTGAGGGCACTGACAGGAGAAGAGAGGAATGAGTCGGTGGAGGGGTACCTCAGTACCTGCTACCTCACTAGTGGGCAATTGTCTGAGAACTGGTGGAGGTTTGGGTTTCTGATCTAGTAATTGGAGGGGAGAAATCAGGTTGCTGAGGTGGGAGTGACAGCAGAGAGTCTGGAGCAGAAGGCTGAGGATAAAAATCTATTGGAGAAGCATAGTTCAGGATGTGAGTGAAGGAGGGAAAAGGCTTCCACATAGGGGAATCTCCTTTCACCCTTTTGAGCACTTGCAGAAGTTAAAAAGGTCACGCAAAATTTGAGGATCTAGAGACCCCTCTGGGGGCCATCCTTTTTCTGTTTTCTACTTGGTAATATGGCCAATGCTGTGTACTGAATTTGATGAAGTATTGGGGTTCCATCAGGCAGCCCCTGTATGATCACATCTCCATGAAATACAGAAGAAGTCGGCTTTTCCCCCACACAGCCGTTACTGTTTGTGGCTTTGATAGTTTGCCGGGCAAACATAGTAATCTAGGCTAGCCAACCGCATCTGGCTCGCGTGTCCCTACATCCATAAAGTTTGTTTCCATTATCTATGGTACGGAAGGGATTTAATGGTATTTTAGTGGGATTTTCTTCATCAGGGATATCCCAATAAAAAAGACCTATGGCCAGCTGACAAATGTCTGGGTGGAGAGATGGCCACCAGGTCCCTAAGGGGGCTGTATGCGAGATAGATTATACTCTTTTCCAGTAGGATTTGTGATCAGCCATCGCTGCTTAACAGGCTGATGAGGGTTAGGACTACTTGTGGCCAAGGGGAGAGTATATAACCTTATCCACATGGCGAATACACAATTTGAAACTGTTACCAGTCTTTTCCAGTTTCCAGAAAGATTCTGGACAAGGAGCAGGCTTGAGATGAGAGGCATGGATCCAGGAAGTGATTCTGTATACCTTTACCACTGTAGGTGTTATAAGTAACACCTGGTATGGTCCTTTTCAGCAGGGTTCCAGGGATGACACCTGATGTCATCTTACATAAATGAAGTCTCTTATTTGATATGGATGTGGAATCCCCTGGTACACAGTTTGGTAGGCAGTGGCCAGCTATTTTCACAGGTATCACTGAGTTCTTTCAAGAGCTTTAAGTCTGTCAACCAAGAGGGTGTGAAATGGATCCTTAGGTCTTACAGTTGGGCTTAGGACCCTTACTGGACGAGGGCCACCATAGAGAATTTCTCAGGGGGTAAGGCTACTCAAAGAAACAGAAGGATTTTTTCTTGCATGAAACATTGCATAAGTCAGGAGCATAGTCCAATCTTTTATGCTGGTCTCTAAGCTTAATTTCGTTAAGGTCTCTTTAATTGTTCTATTCATTCTTTCTACTTGTCCTGAACTCTGGGGTCTATAAGCACAATATAACTTCCAATTAATCCCCAGGTTCCTGGCTAACCCCTGACTTACCTGGGCCATGAACATCGGTCCATTATCAGATCCTATTACCGGCTTAGCTTCCTCCAATGGTAGAGAGGCTTAGTCAGAAGCAGGGGAATCACTTAGAGTGTGTTGTGTGTTAGGGGACGAGGGCAGGGGATAAGGAGGGGAAGAAGAGTCCAGTAGAGTCAAATCTTGTGACTCAGGGAGAACAGAGGGTGGAGGAGGTGGAAGAGGTGAGGGTTTGAGAGATCATGGGGGAAGGAGTATGAGCAGAGGCATGGGCAAGGAAAGGCTTCACCCATGGTGGAGGAGATTTGCAGAGGTTGGCAAAGTTAAGATATATGGCTGTTGATCAGGATGGCTATGTGGCCCTGGCTGAAAGACAATATCTCTGACTTTTTAAATTAGTGGGAAGTAGAAAGATATTTCTAGGGGCCATACGACTCCAAAATGGGCCATTCTGAGGCACAGAGAGTCTGCCAGGTCTAGCGTTTTACTAAAAAAAGAAAGATACTGAGCCCTTAAGCAGACTTTGGTTCAGTGATCAAGGGTCAGGGACAGAGCCATTGAAGTGCTCTGTCCCATAATGAAAGGTACACAAACAGTAAAAGCAAAGTCACATGACACAGATAAGACAAGACCATGAAGACAGGCAATGGACGTCCAACACTGAGACCAGGAATGCGTAGCCGGCAAAACCCGATAGGATGGCAATACCTAATCTAAAACAAAATATCACTGAGTCGATGAAGCAATTGTTCCTTGATTCTCCGAGTCCTCTGCGGGGTCCCCCATGGAGGTGCCCTATGTCTCTGTGACACGTCTCTCAGCCACCGTCGGAGAGACCCCAGGCTCTTCATCGCCAGCAATTTTGCCAAGCCCTAACATGACACCTGAAACCAGAAAGAGGCGCCTTACTTGCTCCGAGAGGAGCCCGTTGGGGGTCTCTCATCCGCCACTGCCAGAACTCGGTGGAACCTCAATATGTAAAGGTCAGGCGAGTGTCGGAGAAAGAGACTACCAAGAGACTGTCTCATGCAACAGCAAAGGGTTTTTTTTGGGTCCAGCTTGCTGGGGCTCACAGCTAACTTAAATAGATCAGAGAGCTCTGAGAACAGCTTATGCAGAGCTTACATACATTTCTTGGAGAGGGAAGGGAGGGAAGTTTACTGATGTGTAAGGGTGAGTGGGCGGTTCGCGTGACACCGAGTGAGGCAGTACATTCTGCAGTTTGGCAGTTGGGAACAGTACATTCTAGAACAAGATTAGCAAACATTTCTCAAGATTTCAACAGTGTTTTGTTAAGCATACAGAAAAACAGGAAATTACAAGTACCTATTTTATTAACCTTTCACTACCGACTATCCCTTTTTGACTGGATGTTCCTTCTACATTAATTCATGCAAGGTACAAGGACCTATGCCATTGTATATCGATTTATCTGAGACATCTCTGCAGAACGTAATTCAATGCTGCGTATCCCAATCAAGGGCCCAATGCCCTTCTGGCCTTCAAATCATACTTAGATTTCTTTTTTCATACATATATTACACCTATATATTCTTATACACATAGCAAGTTCCCAATACCATTATTCATCCAGCACAATGATTTCTAACCCAAATCAAACATGTTTTTAACCATAATCATACACTGTTCCTTCAATCTAACTTTATAGAAGAGCAGGGAAAGAGTTGATTTTACAATAAAGAAATGTAGGGAAACTTCCACCTGCTGAGAACCTCAAAGGCCCATGCAGAAATGATCCCTGGAGAAGATGTAGGCAGCTATGAAGGACCTGAGAAAGCAAAAGTCATCTTCCATGGCAAACAACCCGGTCAGGATAAAAGGTTGTGTCTGAATTAGATTCTCTTCTTAATGTAGAGAACATGGACCAAAACAGGCCTGTGTGGAGATCTATTCCTGGGTGCCTATGGTTGATATACCATTCTAACTTGTGAAAGTGTCACAGGAAGTAGGGGCAGCCTCAATCTCATGGGACCCTTGGAAGCAACAGTTAAGACAAAGTGGTTGCCAAGACAGGGACCTCATTCAGTTCAGGAAGGAAATGACCTCACCTCACTTCCTTGGTGATGGAACTTTCTGAACTTTGGATCCAGGAAGCCAGGCACACAGAGCCAGTCCCAGTCCCCATCCCTGTGGTCTCACTTATTTGAATTTACCAAGGACAGTCAGTCTTTCTTGGTACCTTCAGACGTGAGAAGAACAAATGCCAGGAAAGCTCGGAAGCGTTGCTTTTCTTGAGAAAGCAGTTAGTGGCTCACCGTTGGCTCCTGAGAAGTTCACAGAGTTTGCCAAGGAGACCAGATCTGAGACAGGACAGGCTATTTTGGGGGAACATATTATGGCCTACAAGTCAGAGGACACTCCGGATAGTCAAAGACCTACTTGGGGGAAGAAGGTGCCTTTGTGGGTGTGGTTATGGGTTTGTGGTTTTGTCTCATTCTCTGAGAATAGGTAGGAAAGTCAGTTTGTTTCGTTGGAAGTGGACTGTTTCTAGTAAGTCGTTTAACATGGCGAGTGTTTCTCTGTCTGTGTATCTCACTGTGTCCGTGGTTGTAGACATTAGAAAGGAGAATTCATGAATGGATGTGTCTTGTCGAGTAGAAAGCTTCTCAGCATTCATATTGCCCCATTTATGAATGGACTGTAGCTTGCCTTATTGATGTGCAACACCTGCTATCTTCCTAAGTTCCTGTTTTCTTCCTGAATTCCGGCCAATCTCAAGAATAGGCCTATGGTTTTGTGTCCAAGATCTTTACCACCTCAAAGCTCTGTGACATAACAATGTACTGGATAGCTGTAGGGAATGGGGAGCATCTCAGAAAACTCAGATATCAGTGTGACCAGGAAAGTCTCAGTGGAGAAACCCTGCTTTGGGCCTTTTACTTACCAATTGTTCTGTTGCCCTGAATGTCAGGAAGGTCTTTGCCTCTGGCCACCCCTTTTTGAAGCCTGAAGAAAACAGTTTTCAAAGGGAAATGATTGGGCATACCTGTGGCTCTTTTCTTAAGTGCTTTGAAAAGGGATGTGTATGAATCAGCCCCCTGGCCCTGTGTGTGGCTGTGACTTAGATTCTCAGCACCTGATGGATCTAAAGAAAGTTCCCATGTTTGCATCCAAATGAAAAATGGCCAAAAGAGCAGTCATTGGGATGAAGTCTCTTGACTTCCTCTGTAAGGTTCCTGAACTCCATCAAGTGTAAATAGGGATCCTTTGGGTCAAATGAGTTCTTCAAAACCTACAGAGGCTAGCCCATAGGTGTTTGGTTTTATCATGACTAAAATTCACATAAAGAATCTAAACCCCACAGTCAGTAGGCCTCAAATTGGAGAATTGGAGCGGTATTAATGGCAGGCCTATTTGATCACTCCTGGTTCACAGGATGGGTGTCCAGGCCACCTTGACTTTAGGCAAATGAGGGTCAAAGGAGCTTATTTTGGACACTGTCTTGGTCTGCGCCCCTCATTTAAACATCCAGCCAAATTATGATGAGTGTCAATATGGAAGAAGATGAGGGCCATATGGGAGTGTTCTTGTTTTAATTGTGGTAATTTGTGTGGTAGTTGAAAGAGATGACTGGGATCACCTGGGCTTGAACTCTGGTGTGATTCCCCTTAAAGAATGAGTTCTGGATCTGACCTCAGAGAAGTATTGCCGTGAATTCTCTTGGGATTTTACTAGGCCACGCGTGAGAATCGCCTTTGGAAACTGAGATCTAGGCCCAGGATGGCTTTCCACGGAGCTCGGGGATTCTGAGCCAGGATATCACATGATTTACTTCTTGAAGACTTGGCAGCCCTAGTTGAGAGTCCAAACACATATGGACCTCACATTGTAGACCACAATGTGTCTGGATTCATGTGACCTTTTTGCCAGTCTTTTGGAAGGCTTTTCTGTGAGTGTTCTCCAGAGCTTTTATTGAAATGAGCTTCCTCACCATTTAATGGTTCCTGAATTAATTGAAACCCACAGTGCCTCTAACTTCATTTTTGAAATATGACTAGATTAATACCATGAAATTTCTGAAATTCCCATGACCAGGTGGCACTGGATAAACTTTGGATTTCCTGTTGCTGATCATGAGTGTACCAAAGAGTGCCTTGATTGACTGGGTTTCGTGAAAATGGTGTAGAACAGAGATGCCAGTAATTTGGATCCTGCTGAGTACTGGGCGTAGAGAAGTGGACTGTAGGTGTGTAAATAAATATTTTTGGTAGGACCACCTGGATCTTCCATTGGCTTTGAAAGACTTGCGACTGACATGGTGCAGGCAGCAGACCTTTATATGTAAAGGCATCTTGTCATATGGAGAGGTTTCAGGGCAATGTTCAGAATCAGGTTGCTATAGTCAAGGGGAAAGCTATGTAGGATAGAAGCCTGGTTCGTACATTCTCTTCGCGACCCTGACCAACCACACATGACAGAACTCCTCCAGCATTTTTATCCCAGTTGAACTCCTTGTATTTCGTGAAGCAAGTACCAAACTCCCAGTGCAGCAGTAAGAAACACCCTGGAAAGTGGAGGATCACCAAATGGCTTCACAGTCCACATGGGAGACACTTCAGCCCAGTGGCCTCAGTTTACCTACAAAGAGAGAATTCAGCACCGCTGCCTCATGATCATTGGAAAATAAGAAACCATGTTCTCCAGGTAACATAGATGCAGACCCAGATTTCATGGTGTCACTACAAACGAAGCTAAATCTCCTGACAATTACATATATTTCTTGTTCCCAACCTCAGAGGAAGTTTCTCAAGAAGTCTTTAGGCCACCACAGCTCCATGTTTCTGGATTGTTTACCCTCTCCCTTACTTTTGGAAACTGTTCTACCACCTCCAGTGTTGTGAACTCCTGAGCATTTTCCATTCCACATAAATTCACAGATTTTCTAACTCCTCTCCTCTAATTGTGTCTTACTTTTAGCGATGGTTATGTCAAGGCATTGTTCTGGATGAGAGAGGGAAGATTTATGTGTATCACATTTTTGCATACACATTAGATTCATTTTCCTTTTTTCCATTTGAAATACTGAATCCCTGACACTAACCCATACCCTACTAGACTCTGACTACTAATCCTAATATCATGGAGAGAAAGAAACCTAACCGAATAGAAATACAGGCCTTTCATAGGAAGCATGGTGTATACTTCTATTTGCCTTCTGCATTATCAAGAGTATGTGTTTTAAATCTAGTCAACTTTTCATTGTAATATTTCTCCATGATTTTTTAAAATTATCACATATATAAATTCCTGTCTCCCTTTCTCTGTATCCTATTCAGCACATGTATTTTTTTTATGCATATATATAATATCCTACCTGGTATCACACGGACATTCTTTTGAGCTCCCTGACTTTGGAATATAAAATTGTGAGAACAGATGACTCTCCCTAAATAATGATGGAACTGAAAATTCAACCTATGGGTGAGTTTCCTAGTGAAAAACACTATACATAAATCCATGTTCAGTAAAATGAATATTTTTGAATACGTGGATGAATTATATTTCATGATGAATTTCGATTGGCATATATATTGCTAAATATTAATGTGTGTGTGTGTGTGTGTGTATGTGTGCATGTGTGCATGTGTGTGTGTGTGTGTTTGTGTATTTTTTTTAAATCTGGAAAAAATATATATGTGTGTATATATATATATATATATATATATATATATATATATATATATATTTTTTTTTTTCCTCCAGATTTTAAAAAAAATATGAAAAATATGTGTCTTATTATACACTCCCTAAATTCATTTATATTCATGTATGTGGGTTCAAAATCCAATCTTTACAAGATTATTTTCAGCAATATTTATATTCCTGTAATACATTTTTGTTTCCTACTACTGAAAACTAAGTTCAGTAGGTGGTGCATACAAATCCTAATATTTCTACAGTACCTGACCCAGTTTAACATCAATGCAAGTATATTGCTATGGGACATGATGTGTATTTTGAAGTTCATTTTTATTCAACACTGGTATATTACTATTTTATCTGTTTATGGACATCATAGGATATATTTTTTCATCCACAACTTCACAAAATTATAGGCATTTGGTTCACATTCATTTACTTACTACTTAAGAACACATGTATTCCTCCATGTTTCTTTACTGGTCTTTTCACTAGACTTCTTTCTAAACACATTATTTTTGATTCCATAATCATTTTTGAAGCAATACTCACCCTTCACGATAAACCGTAACCCTAATATTACCATTACATATATAACTGGTTGGAATGATTGTATATATATCAATATAAGATTTCCAATATATTTTCAGATGCAAACTCAATCCATTATTTAAAGTTGGAACTAGTTATATACTTTATCACAATATGGTCTATTCATGCAACATCTCAATAATCATCAACACAAGGTACACCTATTTGTATCACCAGTACTAATTTATAAGTTTCCAGAATATTACTCCCCATAATGGTGGAAGAAATACTCATGTCACCTTATCAACATATACAATTTATCACGGTAGTATTCTGGACACAAAATGCAAAGGTCACACATATGATTGTACCAAAGCCTAAATGGAAAGTGACCATGGATTACTAAAATCATCCATGTCCAGGGTGCCTAATGCTCTCAAATGTCAATCCTTTTGATTACTACATATTTGTTTCTTCCTAAGATTATATATTCAACCTCAAGCCTGTTGAAAATGTCTAATCCTATCACTCACTTTATACTTTGCCTGATTTCCTAATCTTTCTATTGATATCTGCTTTCCTACATATTTTTCCCAGTTCATCATTGTGACTGTCTCTTCACATGTGCTGACATTTACATTCACTCTCTAACTGAAACCCTATTGCTAAAGAACTTTTGGTCCAACTCCTAGAGTCACTCTTCTTCCTAAACCTACTGACTATCTTCCTAATCCTACAGACTATCCCTTTTTGACTGGATGTTCTCTTCTACATTCAATCATCCGAGGTACACGGTCCTATGCCATTGTATATCGATTTATCTGAGACCTCGGTGCAGAACATAATTCAAGCTAAGTATACAAATCAAGGGTTCTGTTGCCCTGAATGTCAGGAAGGTCTTTGCCTCAGGCCACCCCTTTGTGAAGCCTGAAGAAAAAATTTTCAAATGGAAATAAATGGACATCACCTGTGGCTCTTTGCTTAATTGCTTTGGAAAGGGATTTGTCTGAATCTGCCTCTTGGCCCTGTGTGAGGCTGTGGCTTAGATTCTCAGCACCTAATGGATCTAAAGAAAGAACCCATGTGTGCATTCAAAACCAAAATGGCAAAAAGAGCAGTCATTGTGGATGAAGATTCTTGCCTTTCTCTGTTAGGTTCCTGACCCCCTTCAAGTGAGAATAGGGATCCTCTTTGTCAAATGAATTCTTCAATGCTCTGCAGATATGCTTGGGTTTTCTCATGACTCCAAATCACATAAAAAATCTATACCTGACATTCAGTAAGCCTCAAATTATAGAAACAGAGCGGATTTAATGGCAGACCTTTTTGATCACTCCTGGTTCACAGGAAGGGTGTCCAGGCCACCCTGACTTTAGGGAAATTAGAGGCAAGGGAGCTTATTCTGGAAACTGTCTTTGGTTGCGACCCTCATGAAAACTTCCATCCAGAACTTTTGATGAGGGTCTTTATGGACGAAGATGAGGGCCATGTGGGAGTTTTTTTGTTCTAATTGTGGTCATTTGTGTGGGGGTTGGAAGAGATGACTTGGTCCACCTGGGCTTGAACTCTGGTGTGATTTCCCTTAGAGCCTGAGTTCTGGAACGTACCTCATAGAAGTATTGAAATGAATTGTGTTGGTTTTTAGGAGGCCACGCATGAATGTCACCCTTTGAAACTGAGATCTAGGCCCAAGGTGGCTTTCCACAGAGCAATGGGAATCTCAGCCAGGAAATCACATGATTTTATTCTGAAAGACTTTGCAGCCATTGTTGGCCCTCGGAAGCAAGAAGGAGTGGCCATACTCATATCGATTAAAATCAACTTAAACCTAAGTTAATCAAAAGTGATAAAGAAGGACACTATATACTGTTAAAAGGCACCATTAACCAACAAGACATAACAATTATCAATTTGTATGCATCAAACAATGGTGGTGCAAAGTCATAAAACAAACTCTCCTCAACTTCAAGAGTCATATAGGCTATAACACAATAATTACGGGTGACTTCAGCACACAACTCTCGCAATTGGACAGATCCTCTAGAGAAAATCTGAATTAAGAAACTATAGAACTTAATAGAACAATCAATAACCTAGACTTAACCAACATATATAGAATATATCAAACATCATAAAGTGGATACATGTTCTTCTCAGCAGCACATTGGTCCTACTCAAATATAGACCATATATTATGCCATATGGAAACTCTTAGTAAATATAAAAGTATGGAGATAATACCATGCACCATATCTGATCATAATGGAATGAAACTTGAAATTAATGATTGAAGAAGGAAGGAAAAATTCTACATCACATGGAAAATGAACAATATGTTACTGAATGATCAATGGGTTACAGAAGACATAAAGGAGGAGATAAAAAATTTCTTAGAGACAAATGACAATACAGACAAAACATACCGGATTCTATGGAAAACAATGAAAGCAGTTTTAAGAGGGAAATTCATTTCTTGGAATTCTTTCCTCAAAAAAAAAAGAAAAAAAACAACAAATAAATGATCTCACACTACATCTCAAAAACCTAGAAAAAAAAGCAAAACAACAAATGTAGTAGAAGACAAGAAATAATTAAAATTAGAGGAGAAATCAACAAAATTGAAACAAAAAAATTGAAAAAATAAAAGTTGGTTCTTTGAAAATAAATTAAATCGACAGGGCCTTAGCCATGCTAATGAAGAGAAGTAGAGAGAGAACTCAAATTACTAACACATGGGATAAAAAAGGCAACATCACAACAGACACTACAGAAATTCAGATGATAATTAGAAAGTATTTTGAAACCCCATATTCCAATAAAACAGAAGATAATGAAGATATTGATAAATTTCTTATGTCATATAATCTGCCAAGTTTGAGTCCGGAAGACTCACACAATTTAAATAGACCAATAACAAAGGAAGAAATAGAAGAAACCTTCAAAAGACTACCAACCAAAAAAAGCCCTGGACCAGATGGTTATACAGCAGAGTTCTACAAAACATTCAAAGATGAATTAATACCAATACTTTTCAAGCTATTTCAAAAAATAGAAAAAGAAGGAGTTCTTCCAAATTCATTCTATGAGGCCAACATCACCCTGATCCCAACACCAGACAAAGACACTTCAAAGAAAGAAAACTACAGACCAATATCTCTAATAAACTTGGATGCAAAAATTCTCAATAAAATCCTGGCAAATAAAAAACAAAAGCATATAAAAAAATTGTGCTTCATGATCAAGAGGGATTCATCCCAGGGATGCAAGGCTGGTTCAATATACGGAAATCAATAAAGGTAATCCATCACATCAATAGACTTAAGAGAAGAACCATATGATCATCTCGATAGATGCAAAAAAAGCATTCTACAAAGCACAGCATCCCTTTTTCTTTAAAACTCTATAAAACACTAGGAATAACAGGAACTTACCTCAACATGGTAATAGCTATATATGCTAAACCTCAGGCTAGCATCATCCTAAATGGAGAAAAACTGAAGGCATTCCCTCTAAAATTTGCAACAAGACAGGGATGCCCTCTATCACCACTTCTATTTAATTTAGTTCTTGAAATACTATCCAGAGCAATGATACAGACAAAGGAAATTAAAGGCATAAAAATAGGAAAAGAAGAACTTAAATTATCGCTATTTGTGGATGACATGATAATATATTTAACAGACCCAAAAGGGTCTACAAAGAAACTGCTAGAGTTAATAAATGAATTCAGCAAATTGGCAGGATATAAAATCAACACGCATAAATCAAAGGCATTCTTGTATATCAGCAACAAAACTTCTGAAATGGAAATGAGGAAAACCACTCCATTTACAGTATACTCAAAGAAAATAAAAAACTTGGGAATCAACCTAACCAAAGAGGTGAAAGATTTATACAATGAAAACTACAGAACCCTAAAGAGAGAGATAGAAGAAGATGTTAGAGGATGGAAAAATATGCCCTGTACATGGATAGGCAGAAATAACATCATCAAAATGGCGATATTACCCAAAGTTCTCTACAGGTTTAATGCAATGCCAATCAAAAACCCAATGGCATTTCTTGTAGAAATAGATAAAGTAATCATGAATTTCATATGGAACAACAAAAGACCCAGAATAGCGAAAGCAATTCTAAGCAGGAAGTGTGAATCCAGAGTTCAAACTGTACTACAAAGCAATAGTAACAAAAACAGTGTGGTACTGGTATCAAAACAGGCAGATGGACCAATGGTACAGAATAGAGGACACAGAGACATATCCACAAAATTACAACTTTCTTATATTTGAAAAGGGACCTAAAAGCATGCAATGTAAGAAGGATAGCATCTTCAACAAATGGTGCAGGGACAATTGGAAATTCATATGCAACAAAATGAAACGGAATCCCTTTCTCTCACAATGCATAAAAGTTAACTCAAAATGGATCAAGGAGCCAGATATAAAATCAGAGACACTGCGTCTGATAGAAGAAAAAGTTGGCTACGATGTACATACTGTGGGGTTGGGCTCCAAATTCCTTAATAGGACACCCATAGCCCAAGAGTTCATAAAAAGAATAAACAAATGGGACTTACTTAATCTAAAAAAGTTTTTTCTCAGCAAGAGAAACAATAAGAGAGTTAAATAGAGAGCCTACATCCTGGGAACAAATTTTTACCCCTTACACTTCAGATAGAGCCCTAATATCTAGAATATACAAAGAACTCAAAACAATTAAACAATGAGATAACAAATAACCCAATCAACAATGGGCCAAGGATCTTAACAGACACTTCACAGAGGAGGATATACAATCAATCAACAAGTACATGAAAAAATGCTCACCATCTGTAGCAGTCAGAGAAATGCAATCAAAACCACCCTAAGATACCATCTCACTCCAGTAAGATTGGCAGCCATTATGAAGTCGAACAACAATAAGTGTTGGTGAGGATGTGGGGTAAAGGGTACACTTGTACACTGCTTGTGGGCCTGCAAATTGGAGAGTCCAATATGGAAAGCAGTATGGAGATTCCTGGGAAAGCTGGGAATGGAACCACCATTTGAGATATCGCCCTTCTCAGACTCTTCCCTGAGGATCTTAATAGAGAGCAGTATAAGGATACTGCCACATCGATGATCATAGCGGCACAATTCACAATAACTAGACTGTGGAACCAAACTAGATGCCCTTCAATAGACGAATGGATAATAAAAATGTGGCATCTATACACAATGGAGTATTACACAGCACTGAAAATGACAAAATCATAGAATTTGCAGGGAAATGAATGGCATTAGAATAGATTATGCTAAGCGAAGCTATCCAATCCTTAAAAAACAAATGCCAAATGTTTCCTTTTATATAGAGAGAGCAAATAAGAAGAGAACAGGGAGGAAAAACATGAGAAAAATATTAAAACTAAACAGAGATGAGTGGGGGGAGAGAAAGGGAGAGAGAAGGAAAATTATATGGAAATGGTAGGAGACTACTCAATGTTACACAAAATTACATATAAGAGGTTGTGAGGCTAAAGAGGGGAAAACAAGGGAGAGAATTAAACAACAGCAGATGAGGTAGAGAGGGAAGATGGGAGGGGAGGGGGAATAGTAGGGGATAGGAAAGGTAGCAGAATTCAACAATAACTAGTATGCTATTATGTAAAAACGTGAGTGTGTAACTGATGTGATTCTGCGATTTGTATTTGGGGTAAAAATGGGAGTTCATAACCCAATTAAGTCAAATGTATGAAAGATGATATATCATGAGCTTTATAATGTTTTGAACAACCAAAAAAAAAAGAATTGAATTTCCAATATTTGAGTCATATAACAACTTTATTTTTTAATAAAATTGTCTTTTATTTGTTATCTTACTTGCTGGTATCTGCCTTTCAGTTTTAAAAAACTATGTGCTTTAGCCATTCATCCATGTAGTATGTAACAGAAAATTTTGAGTGTCTCCATATAACCAGATTGGCAAGGCATCAAGGTTTCCTTCACAAACAAGGTGAAGGCTTTGCCATTAGAAATTTAATATTCTGCAAAACAATTTTTTTTAACTTTTCAATTAAATTTCCAAAAAAATTTAGAAAAAAAAAGAATCTAAACCCCACAGTAAGAAGGCCTCAAAGTGGAGAAGTGGAGCATTTACGGCAGGCCTATTTGATCACTGCTGGTTCACAGGAAGCGTGTTCAATCAACCCTGATGTTAGGCAAATGAGGGGCAAGGGAGCTTATTTTGGGCACTGGTTTGGATGTGCACCTCATGGAAAACTCCATCCAGAGGTTATGATGTGTGTTTATATGGAAAAAGATGAGGGCCATGTGGGAGTGTTTTGGTTTTAATTGTGGTCATTTGTGTGGTAGTTGGAAGAGATGACTGGGTCCACCTGGGCTTGAACTCTGGTGTGATTCCCCTTAGAGAATGAGATTTGGAACTCACTTCAGAGAAGTATTGCCATGAATGTTGTTGGGATTTCAGGAGGCCACGCATGAGAGTCGCCCTTGGAAACTGAGATCTTGGCCCAGAGAGGCTTTCCAGAGAGCACTGGGAATCTCAGCTAGGATATCACAGGTTTTATTCTGAAAGACCTGGCAGCCATCGTTGAGAGTCAAAACACACATGGACCTCACATTGGAGACCTCAATGGGCCTGGCTTCATGTGACAATTTGGCCACTCTTTGGGAAGCCTTGCCTGTGAGAGATCTCCAGATCCTTCATTAAAATGAGCTTCCTCAACATTTAATGGATCCTGAATGAATTGAAACCCACAGTACCAACAACTTCATATGTGAAAAATAGTTAGATAAATACCATGAATTTTTAGAAATTCTCATGACCAGGTGGCACTGGAGAACCTTTGGATGTCCTGTTGCTGATCATGAGTATACCAGACAGTGCCTTGATTTACTAGGTATCATGAAAATGGTGTAGAACAGAGATGCCAGTAAGTTGGAGCCTGATATGTAGTGGGCCTAGAGCAGTGGTGTGCAGGTGTGTGATAAAACATCTGTGGTGGGGCCTGTGGATCTGCCATTGACTTTCAAATGCCTTGACACAGACACGGTGCAGCCAGCAGACCCTTCTATATAAAGGCATCTTGTTATATGGAGATTTTTCACGGCAATGTTTAGAATCAGGTTGCTATGGTCAAGGGGCAAGCTATGTGGGATAGAAGCCTATTTGGTGCATTCCCATGCAGACACTGACCCACCACACGTGACAGAACTCCCTCCAGCACTGTGTCCCACTTGAACTCCTTGTATTTCGTGAAGCAAATACCAAACTCCCAGTGCAGCAGCAAGAAACACAATGAAAAGTCGAGGATGACCAAGTGGCTTCACAGTCCACATGGGGTGACACTTAGCCCCCGTGGCCACAATTTAGCTACAAAGAGAGAATTTAGCACAGCTGCCTCATGTTCATTGGAAAATAAGAAACCATGTCCTCCTGGTCACATAGATGCAGACCTAGCTTTGATGGTCTCACTACATCGGAAGTTAAAGCTCCTGAAAACAACATATATTTCAAGTGCCCAAGCTCAGAGGCAATTTCTCAAGAAGTGTTTAGGCCAGCAGATCTCCATGTTTGTGGAGTGTTTACCATGTCACTTACTTTTGGAAACTGCTCTATCAACTCCAAGGTTGTGAACTCCTGAGCATTTTCCATTCTAAATATATATTCACAGATTTTCTAACTCTTCTCCTCTAATTCTGACTTACTTGGGGCAAAGGGAATGTCAAGTCATTGTTCTGGATGAGAGAGGGAAGATTGTTTTGTAGCACATATTTGCATACACATTGGATTCATTTTCCAATTTTCTGTTTGAAATACTGAATCCCTGACACTAACCCATACCCTACTAAACTCTGACTACTAATCCTAATATAATGGAGAAAAATAACCCAAACAGAATAGAAATACAAGCATTTCAGAAGAAGCATGGTGTATAGTTGGAATTACCTTTTGCATGATATAAGGTAGGAGTTATAAATCTAGTCAATTATTTGTTGAAATAATTTTCCATGTGTTTTTAAAGTTAAGAAAAATGTGAATTCCTGTCTCCCTTTCTCTGTAGCCTATTAAGCAAATGTATTTTTATATGCACAAATAGAATCCTACCTGGTTTCACATATACATTCTTGTGAGGTGGCTGACTTGGCAGATACAAATTGTGAGAAGAGATCACTCCTCCTAAACGCTGTTTTAACTGAAAATTGAACCCATGGGTGAGCTTCCTAGATGAACAACACTATACACATATTCATGTTCAGTAAAATGAATATTTTGGGATAAGCGGATGAGTTATTTTTCATGATGAATTTCAATTGGCATATATATTGCTACATTATAATGTGTGTGTTTGTGTGTCTATATATACAATATATATATATATATATATATATATATATATATATATATATATATATATTGTCCTGATTTACCAAAATATGAAATATATGTGTCTTCTTATACACCGCCTGAATTCATTCATATTCATATATGTGGATTTATAATCAACTTTTAAAAAGTTTATTGTCAGAAATATACATCCACTGAAATAAATATTTGTTTCCTAGTACTGAAAACTAACTTCAGGGAAGGGTGCTTACAAATCCTAATATTTCTACAGTAACTGACCAAGTTTAACATCAATGCAAGTAGATTCCTATTGGATATGGTGTGTTTATTAAAGTTCATTTTAATCAAACCTGGTACGTTATTATTTCTTCAGTTTATAGACATCATTAATTATATCCTTTCATTCACAAGTTCACAAATTTATAAACATTTGGTTCACTTTCAATCACTTCCTCCTTCAGAACACTTATATTTCTCCATGTTTCTTGACTGGTCTTTTCACTAGACTTCTTTCTAAAGACATTATTTTCGATTCCATAATCATTTTTGAAGCAAAACTCACACACTATTTATGATAAACGGTAACCCTAATATAACCATTAGATATATAAGTGGTTGGAATGAATGTATGTATATCAATAAATGATTTCCTCTATTTTTTCAGATATCAATACAATCCATTATTTAAATTTGGAACCAGTCATATAATTTATTCACAGTATGGTTTATTAATGCATCATCTCTATATTCATCAACACAGGGTAAGCCGATTAGTATCCCCAGTACTAATTTATATCTTTTCAAAATATTTCTCCCAGAAATGGTGGAAGAAATACTCATGTCACCTGATCTTCATATACATATTAACACAGTAATATTCTGGACACAAAATGCGAAGGTCACCCTTATGATTGTACCAAAGCCTCAATGGAATGTGAACATGGATTACTAAATATATCCATGTCCAGGTTGCCTAATGCTCTCAAATGTCAATCTTATTGGTGACTACAAATTGGTTTCTTCTTAAGATTA
This sequence comes from Callospermophilus lateralis, assembly GCF_048772815.1. NCBI lineage: Eukaryota > Metazoa > Chordata > Mammalia > Rodentia > Sciuridae > Callospermophilus > Callospermophilus lateralis. The sequence goes on along the minus strand of NW_027514378.1, from coordinate 1,132,586 downwards.
TGTATTCAACCTCAACCCTGTTGAAAATGTCTAATCCTATCACGTTATACTTTGCCTGATTTCCTAATGTCTCTATTGATGTCTGCTTTCCTACATATTTTCCCCAGTTCATCATTGTGCCTGACTCTTCACATATGGTGTCATTTATATTCACTCTCTAACCAAAACCCTATTGCTAAAGTACATTTGGTCCAAATCCTAGACTCACTCTTCCTTCTAAACCTACTGACTATCTTCCTAATCCTACACACAATCCCTTTTTGACTGGATGATCTCTTCTACATTTAATCATCTGAGGTACAGGGTCTTATGCCATTGTATATCAATTTAACTGAGACCTCGGTGCAAAACATAACTCAAGCTAAGGATCCCAATCAAGGGTCCAAATACTTCTGGGCTTCAAATAATACCTAGATTTCTGTTTTCATACTTATGTTCTACCTCTATATTCTTATAAATATCGCTGGTTCCCAATACCATTATTCATCCAGCAGAATGATTTCCAACCCAAATCGAACATGCTATTAATCCTAACCATACAATGTTCTTTCAATCTCACTTTACAGAAGAGCAGGGACAAAGTTGGTATTACAATACAGGAAGTTAGGAGATCTTCCAACTGCTGAGTACCTCAAAATCCATGCAGAAATGATCCCTGGAGAAGATGCAGGCAGCTATGAAGGACCTGAGAGAACAAAAGTCATATTCCATGGCAAAAAACATGGTCAGGATGAAAAGATGTGTCTGAGTCAGCCTCTCTATTCTTTATGTAGGGAAGATGGACCAAACCAGGCCTGTGTGGAGAGCTGTTCCCAGGTAACTATGGTTTCTATACCATTCTAACATGAGAAAGTATCACAGGAAGTAGGGCAGCCTCCATGTCAGGAGACAATAGGAAGAAACTGTTAGGACAAAGTGGTGGCCAAGACAGTGACCTCATTCATTTTCTGAAGGTAGTGACCTCACCTCACTTCCTTGGTGATGGAGCTCTCTGAATTTTGTGATCCAGGAAGCAAGGCACCCTGAGCCAGTCCCAGTCCCAGTCGCAGTGGGCTCATTTCTTTGGATTTTCCAGGAACAGAGTCAGTCTTTCTTGGTACCTACTGATGTAAGGGTTGCCAAATACCAAGAAAGCTCTGAAGAGGGGTCTTTCCTGAGAGGATAGGAATTGGCTCACCACTGCGTCCTTACAACTTCACAGATTTGACCAAGGAGACCAGATCTGAGACAGAAAGGCCATTTCTGGGGAGCATTGTATGTCCTACCAGTCAGAGGACATTCCAGATAGTCACAGACCTACTTGGAAGAAGGAGGTGCATTAGAGGGTGTTGGTTTGTGTTTGTGGTTTTTTCACATGATCTGAGAATAGGTAAAAAAGGAGGTTTGTTTGGTTTGGAGTGGACTGTTTCTAGTAAGTCATTTGACAAGGAGACTGTTTCTGTGTCTGTGTATCCCATTGTGTTTTTCTTTGTAGATATTAGAAAAGAAAATAGCTCATTGGGTGTGTCCTGTCTAGTAGAAAACTTCCCAGTATGCATCCTTCCCAATTAATGAATGGACTGAGGCTTGCCTCATCCATGGGCAACACCTGCTATCTACCTAAGTTCTCATTTTTTTCCTGAATTCTGGCCACTCTCAAGATTAGTATCATGTATTTTTGTACAAGATACGTACCACCTCCAAGCTCTGTGACATGGCCATGTACTGGATAGTTGAAGAGAATGGCGAGCATCTCAGAAAACTCACATATCAGAGTAACCAGGAAAGTCTCCTAGGAGAAACCCTGCTTGGGGGCTTTTGATTACCTATTGTTCTGTTGCTCTGAATGTCAGAAAGGTGTTTGCCTCAGGCCAAACCTTAGTGAAGCGTGAAGAAAAGAGTTTTCAAATGGAAATGAATGGGAATCACCTGTGGCTTTTTACTTTATTGCTTTGGAAAAAGATTTGTCTGAATCAGCCTCTTGGCCCTGTGTGAGCCTGTGGTTTAGATTTTCAGCACCTGATGGGTCTAGAGAAAGATCCCATGTGGGCATTCAAAACCAAAATGGAAAAAAGATCAGCCATTTTGGATGAAGCCTCTCGCCTTCCTCTGTAATATTTCTGACCTCCATCAAGTGAGAATAGGGATCATTTGTGTCAAATGAGTTCTTCAAAGCCCTGCAGAGGCTGGACAATAGGTGCTTGCGTTTTCTCATGACTCCAATTCACACAAAGAATCTATACCCCACAGTCAGTAGGCCTCAAATTTGAGAAGTGGAGCAGTATTAACAGCAGTCCTATATGATCACTTCTGTTTCACAGGAATGTTGTCCAGGCCACCCTGACTTTAGGCAAATGAGGGGCAAGGGAGATTATTTTTGACACTGTCTTGGGCTGTGCCCCTGATGGAAACCTCCAGCTAGAGTTTATGATTAGTGTCTATATAAAAGAAGAAGAGGGCCCTGTGGGAGTGTTTTGGTTTTAATTGTCATCATTTGTGTGGCAATTGGAAGAGATGCCTGGGTCCACCTGGGCTTGAACTCTGTTGTGATTCCCCTTAGAGACTGAGTTGTGGAACTGAACTCAGAGAAGTATTGCCATGAATTGTGTTGGGATTTTTGGAGGCCACGCATGAGATTCGCCATTGGAAACTGAGATCTAGGCCCAAGGTGACTTTCCACAGAGCACTGGGAATCTCAGCCAGGATATCACAAGATTTTATTTTGAAAGATTGTCAGCCATAGTTGAGAGTCAAAACACACATGGAATTCACATTGTAGACCTCAATGGGCCTGGCTTCATGTGACCTTTTGCCCACTCTTTGGGAAGCCTTGCCTGTGAAAGTTCTCCAGAGCTTTCATTGAAATGAGATTCCTCACCTTTTAATGGTTCCTGTATAAATTAAATCCCACATTGCCTCCAACTTCATTATTGAAAAATATCTAGATAAATACCATGAATTTTTTGAAATTACTATGACCAGGTTGCACTGGAGAACTTCTGAATGTCCTGTTCCTGATCATGATTGTACCAGACAGTGCCTTGATTGACTGGGTTTCATGAAAAAAGTGTAGAACATAGATGCCAGAAAGTTGGAGCCTGCAGACTAGTGGGCCTAGAGCAGAGGAGTGTAGGTGTGTGAAAAAAACATTTGTGGTGGGGCCACGTGGATCTGCCATTGGCTTAGAAAGACTTGTGACTGACATGGTACAGCCAGCAGACCCTTCTATGTAAGGGCATCTTGTTATATGGAGAGGATTCCTGCCAAAGGTCAGAATCAGGTTGCTATTGTCAAGTTGAAAAGCTATGTGGGATTGAAGCCTCACTGGTGCATTTTACTAACCCACCACACGTGAGAGTACATCCTCCAGCACTGTGTCCCAGTAGAACTCCTTGTATTTCGTGAAGCCAATACCAAACTCACAGTGCAGCAGTAAAAAACACCACGAAAGTGGATAATGACCAAATGGCTCTACAGACAACATAGTTAGATACTTAGACCCCAGTGGCCAAAGTTTACCTACAAAGAGAGAATTCAGCACTGCTGCCTCATGTTCACTAGAAAACAAAAAACCATGTCATCCAGGTCACATAGATGGAGACCCAGAATTGATGGTCTCACTACAAAGGAAGCTAAAACTCCTGACAACAATATATATTTTAACTGCCCGACCTCAGAGGCAGTTTCTCAAAAAGTCATTGGGCCAGCAGAGCTCCATGTTTGTGGAGTGTTTACCCTCTCCCTTTTTGTAACCCGTTCTACCTCCTACAAGTTTGTGAACTCCTGAGCATTTTTCTTTCCACATATGTATTCACAGATTTTCTAACTTTTCTCCACTAATTGTGTCTTATTTGGGGCGAAGGTAATGTCAAAGCATTGTTCTGGATGAGAGTGGGATGATTTTTGTGTAGCACATATTTGCATACACATTAGATTTATTTTCATATTTTCCATTTGAAATACTGAATCCCTGACACTAACCCATACCCTACTAGACTCTGACTACTAATCCAAATATGATGGAGAAAAAGAAACTTAACAGAATAGAAATACAGGCCTTTCATAGGAGGCATGGTGTATACTTGGACTTGCCTTCGGCTTTATCAACGGTATGTGTTATAAATATAGTCAACTTTTCATTGTAATACTTCTCCATGAGTTTTTAAAATTAACACATATGTAAATTGCTGTCTCCCTTTCTCTGTAGCCTATTCATCACATGTATTTTTTAATGCATCTTTAGAATTCTACCTGGTATCACATGTACATTCTTGTGAGCTTGATTATTTTGGAAGATACAAATTGTGAGAAGAGATCACTCCCTCTAAATACTGATGGAACTGGAAATTCAACCTATGGGTGAATTTCCTAGATGAACAATATTATGCATAAATAAATGTTCAGTAAAATGAATATTTTTGGATACGTGGATGATATCTATTTTATTATGATTTTCAAATGGCATATATATTGCTACATTTTAATGTCTGTGTATGTGAGTATCTATCTATCTATCTATCTATCTATCTATCTATCTATATAGATATAGATATCTACTCTTTAGATTTTCCAAAATATGAAATATATGTGTCTTATTATACACTTTCTAAATTTACTCATGTGTGTGTATGTGGATTTATAATCAAATTTTCACAAAATAATTCTTAGAAATATTCATCCACCTTAAATACATATTTATTTCCTAGTACTGAAAACTAAATTCAGTGAATGGTGCATACAAATCGTAATATTTCCACAGTGACTGACCCAGTTTCACATCAATGCAAGTAGACACCTATGGGACCATGATGTGTATTTTGAAGTTCATTTTTATTCAACACTGATACATTACTATTTCTGCAGTTTATGGACATAATAGGATATATTCTTTCATCCACAATTTCACAAATTTATAGGCATTTAGTTCACTTTCAATCACTTCCTACTTCAGAACACATGTATTCCTCCATGTTTCTTGACTGTTCTTTTAATGAGATTCTTTCCAAACACATTATTTTTGATTTCCATAATCATTTTTGAAGCAAAACTCAGACACTCTTCATGATAAACCATAATGCTAATATTACCATTAGATGTATAACTGGTTAGAATGAATTTATGTATATCAATATAAGATTTCCTATATATTTTCAGATATCAATTCAATCCATTATTTAAAGTTTGAACCAGTTATATTATTTATTCACAGTATGGTCTATTAAGGCATCATCTCTATATTCATAGACCGATGGTATACCTATTTGTATCCCAAATACTAATTTATAAGTCTTTAAAATATTGCTTTAAGAATATTGGAAGAAATACTCTAGCCACCTGATATATATATACATTTCATCACAGTAATATTCCTGACACAAAATGCAACGGACACACTTATGATTGTACCAAAGCCTATATTGAAAGTGAGCATGTATTACTAACAACATCCATGTCCTGATTAACTAATGATCTCAAATATCATTCCTATTGGTGAGTACATATTTGTTTCTTCCTAAGATTAAATATTGAAACTGAACCCTGTTAAAAATGTCTCATCCTATCACTCACTTTGTACTTTGCCTGATTTCGTAATGTCTCTATTGATATCTGATTTCCTACACATTTTCCCCAGTTCATCACTGTGACTGACTCTTGAAATATGCTGACATTTACATTCACTCTCTAACAAAACCCCTATATCTAAAGAACTTTTGGTCCAACTCCTAGACTCACTGAAATGGGTTCTTCAAAGCCCTGCAGAGGGTAGCCCATAGGTGCTTGGGTTTTCTCATGACCCCAATTCACATAAAGAATCTATGCCCCACAGAGAGTAGGCCTCAAATTGGAGAAGTAGAGCAGTATTAATGGCAGGCCTACTTGATCACACCTGATTCACAGGAAGGGTTTCCAGGCCACCCTGAATTTAGGCAAATAAGGGGCAAATGAGCTTATTTTGGACACTGTCTTAGGCTGCGCCCCTCATGGAAACCTCCAGCAAGAAGTTATGATGAGAGTTTATATTGAAGAAGATGAGGGCCATGTGGGAGTGTTTTGGTTTAATTGTGGTCATTTGTGTGGTAGTTGGAAGAGATGACTGGGTCCACATGGGCTTGAACTCTGGAGTGATTCCCCTTAGAGACTGAGTTCTGGAAATGAACTCAGAGAAGTATTGACATGAATTGTGTTGGGATTTTAGGAGGCCACACATGAGAGTTGCCCTTGGAGACTGAGATCTAGGCCCAGGATAGCTTTCCAAAGAGCACTGGGAATCTCAGCCAGGATATCACATGACTTTATTCAGAAAGACGTGGCAGCCATTGTTGAGAGTCTAAACACACATGGACCTCAATTGTAGACCTCAATGGGCCTGGCTTAATGTGACCTTTTGGCCACTCTTTGGGAAGCCTTGCCTCTGAGAGTTCTCCTGAGCTTTAATTGAAATAATCTTCCTCACCATTTCATGGTTCCTGAATAAATTGAAAGCCACAGTGCCTCCAAATTCATCCTTGAAAATTGGCTATATAAATACCATGAATTTTTTAAATTCCCATGAACAGGTGGCACTGGAGAACCTTTGGATATCTGTTGCTGATCACGAGTGTACCAGACATTGCATTGATTGACTGGGTTTCATGAAAATGGTGAGAACAGAGATGCCAGAAAGTTGGAGCCTGCTGACTAGTTGGCCCAGAGCAGTGGTGGGCAGGTGTATGATAAAACATCTGTCGTGGGGACACGTGGTTCTGCCATTGGTTTCCGAATGATTTGTGACTGACATGGTGCAGCCAGCAGAACCTTACAAGTAAAGGGACCTTGTTATATGGAGAGGTTTCAGGGCAATGTTCAGAATCAGGTTGCTATGGACATGGGTGCAAGCTTTTTGGGATAGAAGCCTGGTTGGTGCATTCTCCTGCAGACCCTCATCCACTACACGTGAGAGTACTCCCTCTAGCACTGTGTCCCAGTTTTTCTCCTTGTATTACGTGAAGCCAATACCAAACTCCCAGTGCAGCAGTAAGAAACACCACGAAAAGTGGAGTATGACCAAATGGCTTCACAGATCACATGGTTAGACACTTAGACCCCAGTGTCCTCAGTTTACTAACAAAGGGAAAATTCAGAACTTCTGCCTCATGTTCAATAGCATATAAGGAACCATGTCATCCAGGTCACATAGATGCCGACCCAGGTTTGATGGTCTCAATACAAAGGAAGCTAAAGCTCCTGACAACAACAAATTTTTCAAGGGCCCAAACTCAGAGGCAGTTTCTCAACAACTCATTAGGCCACCAGAGTTCCATGTTTGTGGAGTGTTTACCCTGTACCTTACTTTTGGAAATTCCACTACCACCTCCAAGGTTGTGAACTCCTGAGCATTTTCTTTTCCAGATATATATTCACAGACTTTCAAACTCTTCTCCACTAATTGTGTATTACTTGTGGCGAAGGAAATATCAAGGCATTGTTTTGGAGGACAGTGGGAAGATTTTTGTCTAGCAAATATTTGCATACACATTAGATTCATTTTCCTATTTTCCATTAGAAATACTGAATCCCTGTCACTAACGCATACCCTACTAGACTCTGACTACTAATCTTAATATGATGTAGAAAAAGAAACCTAACAGAATAGAAATACAGGCCGTTCATAGGAGGCATGGTGTATACTAGGACTTGCCTTCTGCTTTATCAAGTGAATGTGTTATAAATCTAGTCAACTTTTCATTGTAATACTTCTCCATGAGTTTTTAAAGTTAACACATATGTACATTTCTGTCTCCCTTTCTCTGTACCCTATTCATCTCATGAAATTTATTATGCATATTTAGTATCCTACCTGGTATCACACGTACATTCTTGTGAGCTTGCTGTTTTAGGAAGATACAAATTGTGAGAAGAGATCACTCCCCCTAAATACTGATGGAACTGAAAATTCAACATATGGGTGAATTTCCTAGATGAACAGCATTATACATAAATCCATGCTCAGTAAAAAGAATAGTTTTGGATATGAGGATGATATATATTTCATGATGAATTTTGATTGGCATACATATTACTACATTTTAATGTCTGTGTTTGTATCTTTATATATATATATATATATATATATATATATATATATATATATATATATATATTTTTTTTTTTTTTCCTCCAGATTATTCAAAATATGAAATATATGTGTCTTATTTTACACTCACTAATTTAACTCATGTTCCTATATGTGGATTTATAATCAAATTTTCACAAAATTATTCTCAGAAATATTCATCCACATGAAATACATATTTATTTCCCAGTACTGAAAACTAACTTCGGTGAAAGGTGCTTACAAATCCTAATATTTGTACAGTAACTGACCCAGTTTAACATCAATGCAAGTAAAATCCTATGGGACATGATGTGTATTTTGAAGTTCATTTTTATTCAACACTGGTACATTACTATTTCTTCAGTTTATGGACATTATAAGATAATACTTTTCATCCACAAGTTAACAAATCTGTACGCATTTGGTTCACTTGCAATTACTTCCTGCTTCAGAATATATGTATTCCTCCATGTTTCTTGACTGTACTTTTCATGAGATTATTTCCAAACACATTATTTTCGATTTCCATAATCATTTTTGAAGCAAAACTCCCACACTCTTCATGATAAACCATAATGCTAAAATTACCATTAGATGTATAACTGGTTAGAATGAACTTATGTATATCAATATAAGATTTCCTATATATTTTCAGATATCAATTCAATCCATTATTTAAAGTTTGATCAAGTTATATTATTTATTTACAGTATGGTCTATTAAGGCATCATCTTTATAATCATAGGCACAGGGTACACGTACTTGTGTCCCCAATACTAATTTATAAGTCTTAAAATGTTGCTTTCAGAAATGTTTGAAGAAATACTGTAGTCACCTGATATACATTTACATTTCATCACAGTAATATTCCTGATAAAAAATGCAACGGACACCCTTATGATTGTACCAAAGCCTAAATTTAATGTGAGCATGTATTACTAACAACATCCATGTCCTGATTAACTAATGATCTCAAATATCATTCCTATTGGTGACTACATATTTGTTTCTTCCTAAGATTATATATTCAAACTCAACCCTGTTAAAAACGTCTTATCTATTACTCACTTTGTACTTTCCCTGATTTCCTAATGTCTCTATTGATATCTGCTTTCCTACACATTTTCCCCAGTTCATCACTGTGACTGACTCTTCCACATATGCTGACATTTGCATTCACTCTCTAACCAAAACCCTATATCTAAATAACTTTTGGAACTATCCCTTTTTGTCTGGAGGATCTCTTCCTCATTCAGTCATCCAAGGTACAAGGTCCTATGCCATTGTATAACGATTTATTTGAGACAACTTTGCGGAAATAATTCAAAGCTAAGTATCCCAATCAAGGGCCCAGTGTTCATCTGGGTTTCAAATCTTTCCTAGATTTCTGTATTCATACTTATATTACACCTATATATGCTTGTAAATATCGGAGGTCCCCAATACCATTATTCATCTCGCAGAATGATTCCTAACCCAAATTGAACATGTTATTAACCCTAACCATGCACTGTTCCCTCAATTTAACTTTACAAAGACCAGGGACAGAGTTGGTGTTATAATACAGGTAGGTAGGGGATCTTCCACCTGTTGAGAACCTCAAGTTCCATGCAGAAAATAAACCCTGAAGAAGATGTAGGCAGCTATGAAGGACCTGAGAGAGCAACAGTAATCTTCCTTGGTAAAATACCTGGTCAGGATGAAGCGATGTGTCTGAATAAGCCTCTCTTTTCTTAAAGTAGAGAAGATGGACCAAACCAGGTCTGTGTGGAGAGCTGTTAACATGTGCCTATGGTTGATATACCATTCTATCTTGTGAATGTGACACAGGAAGTAGGGGAAGCCTCTCTCTCGTGGGACCCTTGGAAGCAAATGTTAGGATAAAGTGGTTACCAAGGTAGTGACCTCATTCAGTTCCTGAAGGAAGTGACCTACCTCACTTCCTTGGTGATGGAACTCTCTGAACTTGGGATCCAGGAAGCCAGGCACTCAGAGCCAGTCCCAGTCCCAGTCCCAGTGGGTTCACTTGTTTGGATTTACCAAGGACAGAGTCAGTCTTTTTGGTACATACTGATGTGTGGATGGCTAAATGCCAGGAAAGCTCTGAAGAGGGGCCTTTCCTGAGAAAGCAGGTAGTGACTCACTGATTGATGCTGAAAACTTTACAGAGTTGGTAAAGGAGACCTGATCTGAGACAGGACAGTCCATTTCGAGGGAGCAGAGTAAGGCCCATCAGTCTGAGGACACTCTGGATAGTCACAGACCTACTTGGGGGAAGGAGGTGCCTTTGTGGGTGTGGGTGTGAATTTGTGTTTTTTTATCATGTTCTGAGAATAGGTAGGAAAGGCAGTATGTTTGGTTTGGAGTGGACTGTTTTTAGTAAGTCATTTGACAAGGCGAGTGTTTTTAGGTCTGTGTATCCCACTGTTTTCGTGGTTGTAGACAACACCTACTTCTTTCCTTAGTTCCTGTTTTCTTCCTGAATTCTGGCCACTCTCCAGAATAGGCTCATGTTTTTTTGTCCAAGATATGGACCTCCGTCGAGTTCTGTGACATGGCCATGTACTGGATAGATGAAGGGAATTGGGAGCATCTCTGAAAACTCGGATATCAGTGTGACCAGTAAAGTCTCAGTAGAGAAACCCTGCTTTGTGCCTTTTGCTTACCTACTGTTCTGTTGACCTGAATGTCAGGAAGGTCTTTTCCTCAGGCCACCAGTTTGTGAAGCCTGAAGAAAAGTGCTTTCAATTGGAAATGAATGAGCATCACCTGTGGCTCTTTGCTTAATTGCTTTGGAAAGGGATGTGTCTGAATCATCCTTTCGGCTCTGAGAGAGGCTGTGGCTTTGATTATCAGCACCTGATGGATCTAAAGAAAGATCCCATGTGTGCATCCAAAACCAAAATGGCAAAAAGATCAGTCATTGTGGATGAAGTCTCTTGCTTCCTCTGTTAGGTTCCTGACCTCCATTAAGTAAGTATAGGGATCCTTTGAGACAAATGAGTTCTTCAAAGCCCTGCAGCAGTGCTTGGGTTCTCACATGACTCCAAATCACATAAAGAATCTATACCTCACAGTCAGTAGGCTTCAAAATGAAGAAACAGAGCAGTATTACTGGCAGGCCTATTTGATCAATCCTGGTTTACAGGAAGGGTGTCCAGGAAACCCTGACTTTAGGAAAATGAGGGGCAAGGGAACTTATTTTGGACACTGTCTTGGGCTGCGCCCCTTATGGAAACCTCCAGCCAGAGGTTATGATGAATGTCTACATGGAAGAATATGAGGGCCATGTGGGAGTATTTTGGTTTTAATTGAACATATTGTTAACCCTAACCATACACTGTTCCCTCAATCTAAGTGTTCAGAAAAGCAGGGAAAGATTTGGTCTTACAATACAGGAATGCAGGGGATCTTCCACCTGCTGAAAACTTCAAAGTTCCATGCAGAAATGAACCCTGGAGAAGATGTAGGCAGCTATGAAGGATCTGAGAGAGCAAAAGGCATCTTCCATGGCAAACAGCCTGGTCAGGATGAAGGGTTGTGTCTGAATCAGATTCTCTCTTCTTAATGTAGAGGAGAGGCCTGTGTGGAGAGCTGTTCAGAGGTGACTATTGTTTCTTTACCATTCTAACTTGTGAAAGTGTCACAGGAAGTAGGGACATCCTCCATGTTATGAGACCTTAGGAAGCAAATGTTAGGACAAGTTGGTTGCCAAGGCAGTGACCTCACCTCACATCCTTGTTGATGGAACTCTCCAAATTTGGGTTCCAGGAATCTAGGCACCCAGGCCCAGTCCCAGCACCAGTTCCAGTGTTCTTACTTGTTTGGATTTTCCAAGGACAGAGTCAGTCTTTTGTGGTACCTACTTATGTGAGAATGGCCAAATTCCAGAAAAATTCTGAAGAGGGGCCCTTCCGGAGAAAACAGATAGAGGCTCACTGCTGGCTCCTGACAACTTCACAGAGTTGACCAAGGAGTCCAGATCTGAGACAGGACAGACCATTTCTGGGGAACATAGTATGGCCCTCCAGTCAGAGGACACTCTGAATAGTTCCAGACCCACTTGGGGGAAGGAGGTGCCTTTGTGGTTGTGGGTGTGGGTTTGTGGTTTTTTCTTTTGTTCTGAGAATAGTTAGGAAAGGGGGTGTGTTTGGTTTGGAGTGGACTGTTTCTAGTTAGTCCTTTGACAAGGCGAGTGTTTTTAGGTCTGTGTATCCCACTGTTTTCGTGGTTGTAGACATTAGAAAAGATAATGCCTCAATGGGTGTATCCTCTCAAGGAGAAAACTTCCCAGCATTCATCCGGCACAATTTATGAATGGAGTGTGGCTTGCCTTATCAATGGGCAACACCAACTATCTTCCTACGTTCCTGTTTTCTTCCTGAATTCTGGCCACTCTCCAGAATAGGCTCATGATTTTGTGTCAAATATATGTACCACTTCCAAGCTCTGTGACATGGCCATGTACTGGTAGCTGAAGGGAATGGCAAGCATCTCAGAAAACTCAGATATCAGTGTAGCCAGTAAAGTCTCAGTGGAGAAACCCTGCTTTGGGCCTTTTGATTACCTATTGTTATGTTGCCCTGAATATCAGGAAAGTCTTTGTCTCAGGCCACCCCTTAGTGAAGCCTGAAGAAAAGAGTTTTCACATGGAAATGAATGGGCATTACCTTTGAGTTTACAATAAAACCTTCACAGATTTGGCTCTCATTAAGTTAAAAATACTTTTAGATTGTATCTCAGTGTAAAAAGTAACATGGAACTGTACATATCTTATTGATAACAAGTCCAATTATAGAACACAAATGATATACATAAATCTCCAACACTCCAACATGTTTTTCTTTTAAGCCTAGAATTACCATACAACCTTAGAACACCAGCTTGATACAATGATCTTTGCAAGCTTCTACCTTACAGACTTGTATACCTGGAAGATATGAACACATTAACACCACAATTACATTGATGTTTTTGTATTAAACAAGTTTAGATTTTAAAGAAATAACATGGCACAATTTTATAAAAACAGTACTTGTTTTACCAGCTGTTTAATTTTTTAAGATTACTTGCTCAAAACTTACACATATAACCAAGTTACACACACCTTTTTTTATTATTTACTTAAACCCTTTTAATTACTTAATCATATAGACTCTCTTATCCAGAAACACGTTTTTCCTCTATTATATCTATATCTAGAACCTTTTAGTTTCTCTTTTCCATCTACTAACCTCTTTCTGTTCACATTTCAATACAATGCTTTTCAATTTCTGAATTTAAGCAGATTATTTTATAGACATCTACATTTTATTAGGGCCTTTTTGAAAACCTAGAAAACTTATTGGCCTAATTTTAAAGACATCTTTATTTTTATCTGTTTACCCAATTTGAATTAAAACATATGAATCATGTGAATCAAAGACATTTGGATACATTTTTAAATTTTTCATGAGCGCTCCTCATCTGTCAATTGTCATATCCCTGCATGATATATGGACATACACACATACAGACATACCAACATACAACACGTAACACAAATGTAACACATAACACAATAGTAAAGGCCTTGTAGCTTTTTTCAGGTGAAATCTCCATTGCAATGCTGAAAACTCCAGAGTCGATCAAAAATAGAACTGATCAGAAAACATTAACCCCTCAGCAGAATCAAGATCATGAGCTCAAAAAAAAAAAAATTACAGAATCTAAGAAAAGCAAGAGTCCTAAAAATGATGACTGGCCAGTAATTAGTAAATACCATATTATATACTTTTTTGGTTAGGTCTAGTTTGAGTTCAGGTAAAAAGACACATTTACTCTTTTTATCTGTCTCCTGCTGAGTGCTGCAGGCTTCTTTTATTTGCATATCAAAGTAAGTCCTGGCTGAGGTCTGGAAAACTGGAAAGACTGGAATTCTGAGAAGAAACCTCACGCCTAAGGCATTTATCTATAAGTCATAATTTCCAGGTTTGGATGTTGAAAATTTTGATGCAAGTTGAAGATGTAATTCTCAAAATTTTATTTCTTTAGATTTTTCTACACTAGAAAAACTTGCTCACACAAAACTGAAAATAGGATCATTTTTTGATAATATTAATGCCACCATCAGAAGAAGTTTCTATAGGATCATTAAGCCCCTTTCTTTGTTATGAAGTTTCTAATAGTATTAAGTTAAATTAAATTGGCTGAAAAATTTTTAAAAAGAACCACATGCTACCATGTGTATCCGAAATTAAGCTTTAAAAATTTCCAAGACTGTTGCTAATTAATGTCATTTCAATAAGCCAGACCAACGTTTTAATTTAGTACCATTTTTTAAAATCTTACACACTGATGGGAATAGATACCATATCATAATTTATTATCTCTTCCCAAGTTAATGCACTGATATATCTAGTGAAATTTTTTCAGGCTGTCTAGTTCAAAATTAAAACTCTTTATTTTTTTTTTTACCCTAAGTATTTAAGTTTCCTAGCATGAACTACCTGAAATCAAACTAAACAATTGTTTAAACCCAACTTTTAACTGTAAGATAGTGCAATGCTTTAGAAACCCATTTAGATACCAGATGGTTAAAATAAAAAAAAAATCATTTCTAGATACACATTCACCCTAGATCATCCCCAAGAAACAATCTATAATATCAACATATTAATGCATTCATTGTCCCTTTTGTTAAGTAAACAGAGGTGGAGAAATCCTTAAAGTGCACGTAAGGAATAAGGGAGTTCCCCACAGCAAAATGGATCTGGCAGCTGCTGGGAGTCCCTTAGCCTCACCATTTACTTACAGGATTAGTTCCTCTGGTTTGCTTTGACCCCAGGCACCAGGCATATTCTATGTCTCCCAACTTTGCAGTAGTCAGCTCCCAAAAATTTCATTCTCTGCTTCAGTTGTTTTGAGTGCTAGGCTTCCCCAAGAGGGCAGAGTGGGGTTTATTTAAAGTCCCCTCTGGGGTGTCAAAATTTATGACTGAAGGCTTGGTTCCCATCCCAAAGCCAATTAATGCCAATTTAATAATGAGAACAGGGTTTTGAGAAAAGTTTAAGCGAGATATCAAAGTTCTTAGACCCCAGACATTTCCCTCTGCAGTGGGCATGCTCAATCCAACTAAGGGAAGAAAAGAAATCACTGCTTCCGTAATGTTGCTTAACAAAGGGGAGTAAAGTTTATCAAAGTTCTTTAAAGCACAGCTAAGAGAGGTGAAAAAGTGAGAACAGAAAAACTGGCGGTTCTATTGACTTTTGGTCCCTCACAGGAGAAGCATTAGTTTAAAATTTAGCTAAAGTAACTTCCACATATGTAATGCAGGTTGGAACTCGGGACTCTGCATCGGACCAAACAATGCCATCACATTTAACAGAAACACAGATAAAATGACACACAAAGACCATCATGCAGCTCCCGTTTGTTCACAACCCCAAGATCTACAATCTTGTGACTCAGAGAGAATGGAGGCAAGAGGGGGAGGAGTAGAAGGTTTGAGTGATAGGATCCTGGGTGAAGGGGTCGGATTGGAGGCAGGGACCAGGAATGGCTTCAAGGAAAGAGGCATGGAATGGCTTTGTCCCATAATGAGAGTTTCTCAAACAGAGACAAGGACAATACAAACGTGACACAAACATGTACACACAGTTAACATTTAACACGAGTTCAGAAGTAAAGATTAGAACCTAGTAACTGTCAAAACCTGATGGGTTAGACCACAAAGACAGACAGTGAATTCAACCTGAGAGAAAAAAGTAGTCAGCAAGATATGATGGGTTGCCAGCAGAGTCACCTAATGTGGGCTCATTCGTCCCTCCTCACCTAATGAGAGCACATCCGTCACTCCCCGAGTCCTCCAAGGCATCCCTTGCAAGGACATGGCCTGTGGCTTTAGGACACGTTTGTCCACCACTGACAGGGGGAACTTACATACTCCGCTGGAAGCCACTCTGCCAACCCAAACCAAAAACGGAAAAATGGAACCTGAACAAAAAGCTCTGAGTTATCACAAAGAAAAATTAAAAGAAGCGCCTTACTTACCTCCAGAGGGGTCTGTTGGTGTGTCCTTGTCCTATGCTGCGTGATTCCTGGCCAACGCACCAAATGTAAGGGTCCGGTGAACGTCGGAGGAAGAGACCACCAAGAGAACGCGGCTCATGCAACAGAAAAAGGCGTTCATTGAGGATCCAATCCAGCATGCTGGGGCTACGTGCTCACTCAAGAAGGGAGAGCAGCCCAGAGCCCCGAGCAGGGGTTGAGCAGTGCTTAAGTACACTTTTTGGGGAGGGCGGGACTTTACATATATCACAGTCTCCTTTAAGAAATCAACATACACCGCAGAAAAATCAAACAACAATTCCTAAACATGATTAGTTCATTCATTGGCAGGAACAGGTCAGGCGGGAGTGATAGGTGAGTTCTAAAGCGAGGTACACATTCAAACAGATTGGTTTAGGCCTTGCGATGCCTATGTGCCAGGCCACACAGGGTCCTAGGTTATTAAACAACCAGGCGGTCAGGGGGAATATTTACTGGGCAGTCTGGAATTGTACTACAAGCTACAGGAATTTCAGGTTTTGCATGTAGCATAGGAACTTAACAATACCTGGTCCTTTACATTTTAACTCAGGCCTTGCAGCTTAGAAACTTTACAAAACCCGGTCTTTTACACTTCAACTTTTACACTTTAATTTCAATTTATTTTACCCTTTCAGATCACTCCTGGTGCACAAGAAGGGTGTCCAAGCCACCCTGAATTTAGGCAAATGAGTGGCAAGGGAGCTTATTTGGGACACTGTCTTGGGCTGTGCCCCTCATGGAAACCTCCAGCCAGATGTTATGATGAGTGCCTTTATAGAAGAAGAGGAGGGCCATGTGAGAGTGTTTTGGTATTAATTGTGGTCATTTGTGTGACGGTTGGAAGAGATGACTGGGTCCACCTGGGCTTGAATTCTTGTGTGATTCCCCTTAGAGACTGACTTCTGGAACTGAACTCAAAGAAGTATTGCCATGAATTGTGGTGATATTTTAAGAGGTCAAGCATGAGAGTCGCCCTTGGAAACTAAGACCAAGGCCGAGGGTGGCTTTCCACAGAGCACTGGGAATTTCAGCAAAGATATCCCATGATTTTATTCTTAAAGACTTGGTAGCCATAGTTGAGAGTCAAAACACACATGGACCTCACATTGTAGACCTCAATGGGCCTGGCTATATCTAACCTTTTGGTCACTCTTTGTGAAGCCTTGCCTATGAGAGTTCTCCAGAGTTTCATTGAAATGAGCTTCCTCAACATTTAATGGTTCTTGAAACCCACAGTGCATACAAACACAATAGAAATACAAGCAGTTCAGAAGAGGCATGGTGTATAGTTGGACTTGCCTTTTGCATTATGTAGGGTAGGTGTTATAAATCTAGTTAATTTTTAATTGAAATAGTTCTCCTTGTGTTTTTAAAGTTAATAAATATGTGAATTCCTGTATCCTTTTCTCTGTAGCCTATTCATCACATGTATTTTTATATAAACATATTGAATCCTACCTGGTATCACATATACATTCTTGTGAGGTGGCTGACATGGCAGATACAAATTATGACAAGAGATCACTCCTCCTAAACGCTATTGGATCATAAAATTCAGCCTAAGGGTAACCTTTCTAGTTGAACAACATTATTCATAAATCCATGTTCAGTAAAATTAATATTTTTGGATCTGTGGACGATATATATTTCATCATGAATTTCAATTGGCATATATATTGCCACTTTATAATGTCTGTGTGTGTTTTGCTCTTTGCTTAATTGCTTTGGAAAGAGATGTGTCTGAATCAGCCTCTTGGCCCTGTGTGAGGCTGTGGCTTAGATTCTCAGCACCTGATGGATCTAAAGAAAGATCCCATGGGTGCATCCAAAACCAAAATGGCCAAAAGAGCAGTTATTGTGGATGAAGACTCTCACCTTCCTCTCTAATGGCCCTGACATCCATCAAGTGAAAATAGGGATCCTTTGGGTCAAATGAGTTCTTTAAAGCCCTGAAGAGTTTAGTCCATAGGTGCTTGGGTTTTCACATGAATCCAATTTACATAAAGAATCTAAACCCCACAGTCATTTGGCCTCAAATTGAAGAAGATAAGGGGCATGTGGGAGCATTTTGTTTTGAATTGTGGTAATTTGTTTGGCGCTTGGAACAGATGACTGGGTCCACCTGGGCTTGAACTCTGGTATGATTCTCCTTAGAGACTGAATTCTGGAAGTGACATCAGAGAAGTATTGTCATGAATTGTGTTTGGATTTTACTAGGCCATGCAACCTAGATCTCAGGTATTAATTGTGGTGCAGGGAGATCTAGGTGCAGGGTGGCTTTGCCCAGAGCACTGGGAATCTCAGCCTGGATATCACATGATTTTATTCTGAAATTCTTTAAAGCCACAGTTGAGAGTCAAAACACACATGGACCTCACATTGTAGACCTCAATGGGCCTGACTTCATGTGACCTTTTGGCCACTCTTTGGGAAGACTTGCCTGTGAGTGTTCTCAAGATCTTTCATTGAAATGAGCTTCTTCAACATTTAATGGTTCCTGAATGAATTGAAACCCACAGAGCCTCCAACTTTATCCGCAAAAAATGGCTTGATAAATACCATGAAACTTTTGAAATTCCCATAACCAGGTGGCACTGGAAAACTTTTGGATGTCCTGTTGCTGATCATGAGTGTATCTCACAGTGCCTTGACTGACTGGGTTTCATGAAAATTGTGTAGAACAGTGATGCCAGTATGTTGGAGCCTGTTCATTAGTGGGACTAGAGCATAGGTGTGAAGGTGTGTGATAAAACATGTGTGTTGGGGCATGTGGATCTGCCATTGGCTTCCAATTGCCTTGTGACTGACAGGGTACAGCCAGCAGACCCTTATATGTAAAGGCATCTTGTTATATGGATAGGTTTCTGGGCAATGTTCAGAATCAGGTTGCTATGGACAAAGGGGCAACCTATGTGGGACAGAATCCTGGTTGGTGCATTCTCATGCAGACTGTGTCCCTCCACACGTGACAGAACTCCCTCCAGCACTGTGTCCCAGTTGAACTCCTTGTATTTCATGAAGCAAATACCAAACTCCCAGTGCACCAAGGAGTAACACCACGAAAATTGGAGCATGACCAAATGGCTTCACAGTCAACCCGGGGAGACACTTACACCCCAGTGGCCATAGTTTAACTACAAAAAGAGTATTCAGCACTGCTGCCTCATTTTCATTGGAAAATTAGAAACAATGTCCTTCAGGTCACATATTTGCACACCCAGATTTGATGGTCACACAACAAAGGAAGCTAAAGCTCCTGACAACAACATGTATTTTAAGAGCCCAACCTCAGAGAGTTTCTCAAGAAGTCTTTACACAAGCAGAGCTCAATGTTTGTGGAGTGTTTACCCTGTCCCTTACTTTTGGAAACTCCTCTACCACCTACAAGTTTGTGAACTCCTGAGCATTTTTTATTCCTGATATGTATTTACAGATTTTCTAACTTTTCTCCTCTAATTGTATCTTACTTGGAACTAAGGTAATGTCAAGGCAATCTTCTGGATGAGAGTGTGAACATTTTTGTGTAGCACATATTTGCATACCAATTAGAGTCATTTTCCATATTTCCATTCGAAATACTGAATCCTTGACACTAACGCATACCCTAATAGACTCTGACTACTACTCCTAATATGGTGGAGAAAAATAACACAAACAGAATAGGAATACAAGCAGTTCAGAGGAATCATAGTGTATAGTTGGACTTGTTTTTTGCATGATTAATTGTAGGTGTTATAAATCTAGTCAATTTTTAATTGAAATAGTTCTCCATGTGTTTTTAATGTTAACAAAAATGTGAATACCTATCTCCCTTTCTCTGTAGCCTATTCAGCACATGTATTTTTAAATGCACATATAGAACACTACCTGGTATCACACCTACATTTTGTGAGGTGGCTAATTTGGCAAATACAATTTGTGAGAAGTGATCACTCCTGTTAAACTCTGTTGGAACTGAAAATTTAACCTAGGGGTGTGTTTCCTAGAAGAACAACATTATACATAAATACATGTTCTAAAAGAAATAATTTTGCATCTGTGGAGGATATATATTTCATGATAAATTTGATTGCTAATTTATTGTCTGTGTGTGTTTTTTTGTATATATATATATATATATATATATATATATATATATATATATATATACACTCTCCAGATTTTTCAAAATATGAAATATATGTGTCTTATATACACTCCCTAAATTCATTCATGTTCATGTATATGGATTTATAATCAACTTTTCACAAGATCATTCTCAGAAATATTCATCCACCTGAAATACATATTGTTTCCAGTACTGAAAACTAACTTCAGTTAATGTTGCATACAAATACCTATAATTCTACAGAAACTGACCCAGTTTAACATCAATGCAAGTACATTCCTATGTGACATGATGTGTATTTTGAAATTCATTTTAATTCAACACTGGTACATTACTATTTCTTCAATTTATGCACATTATAGGATATATATTTCATCCACAAGTTAGCAAACTTATAGGCATTTGTTTCACTTTCAATCACTTCCTGCTTCAGAACACATGGATTCTTCCAGGTTTCTTGACTGGTCTTATAATGAGACTTCTTTCGAAATATATTATTTTTGATTTTTTTTATCACTTTTGAAGCAAAACTGACACTCACTTCATGATAAACCATAACTATAATATCACCACTAGATGTATAACTGGTTGGAATGAATGATTTTATAACAATATAGTATTTTTTATATATTCTCTTATATCAGTTTATTCCATTATTTAAAGTGGAACCAGTTATATTATTTATTCACTATATTGTCTATTCATGCATTATCTCTATATTCATAGACACAGGGTACACCTCTTAGTACCCCCAATACTAATTTATTAGTCTTCTAAATATTGCTCCCAGAAATGGTGGAAGAAATACTGATGTCACCTGATCTACATATGCATGTTATCATAGTAATATTCTGGACACAAAATGCAAAAGTCACACGTATGATTGTACCAAAGCCTAAATGGAAACTGAACATGGATTACTAAAAACATCCATATCCAGGTTGCCTAATGCTCTCAAATGTCAATCCTATTGGTGACCACATTTTTGTTTCTTCCTAAGATTATATATTCAACCTCAAAACTATTGGAAATGTCTAGTTTTTTCACTCACTTTATACTTTGCCTGATTTCCTAATGTCTCTATTGATATCTACTTTCCTACATATTTTTTCCAGTTCAACATTGTGACTGACCCTTCACATGTGCTGACATTGACATTCACTCTCTAACCGAAACCCTATTGCTAATGAACTTTGGTCCAAATCCTATACTCTATCTTCTTCCGAAACATACTGACTATCTTCCTGATCCTATCGACTATCCCTTTTTGAGTGGATGTACTCTACTACATTCAATCATCTGAGGTACAAGGTCCTATGCCATTGTATATCGATTTTTCTGAAACATGTATGCAGAACATAATTCAAAGCTACGTGTCCCAATCTATTGCCAAATGCACTTCTGAGCTTCAAATCTTACCTAGATTTCTGTTTTCATACTTATATTTAACCACTATATTTCTATATATTGCAGGTTCCCAATAACCTTATTCATCCCGCAGAATGATTCCTAACCCAAATCGAACGTGTTATTAACCCTAACCATACACTGTTGCCTCAATCTAACATTACAAAAGAGCAGGGACAGGGCTATTCTTTCAATTAGGGATGTAGGTTATCTTCCAACTGCTGAGAACCTCAAAGTTCGATGCAGAAATGATCCCTGGAGAAGATGTAGGCAGCTATGAAGGACCTGCATGAGCAAAAGCCATCTTCCATGGCAAACAACCTGGACAGGATGAAGGGATGTGTATGCATCAGACTCTCTCTTCTTAATGTAGAGAAGATGAACCTAACCAGGCCTGCGTGTAGAGCTGTTCCATGGTGTCTATTTTGATATACCATTCTAACTAGTCAAATTGTCACAGGAAGTAGGGGCACCCTCCAACTCATGGAACCATTGGAAGCAAGTCTTAGGACAAAGTTGTTGCCAAGGCAGTGACCTCATTCAGTTGCAAAGAAAGTGACATACCTCATTTCCTTGGTGATGGAACTCTCTGAAATTGGGATGCAAGAAGCCAGGCACCAAGAGCCAGTCCCAGTCCCAGTCCCAGTGGGCTCACTTGTTTGGATTTACCAAGTACAGAGTCAGGCCTTCTTGGTACCTACTGATGTGAGGATGGCCAAATGCCAGTAGAGCTCTGAAGAGGGGCCTTTCTTGAGACAGCAGGTTGTGGCTAACAGCAGGCTCCTCGCAGAATAACAGAGTTGGCCAAGGAGACAAGATCTGAGACCAGACAGGCCATTTCGAGTGGAACATAGTATGGCCCACCAGTCAGAGGACACTCCAGATAGTTAAAGACCTATTTTTGGGAAGGAGGTGCCTTTATGGTTGTGGGTGTGAGTTTGCGGTTTTGTATCATGTTCTGAGAATAGGTAGGAAAGGTGGTTGGTTTGGTTTGGAGTCGACTGTTTCTAGTAAGTCTATAGACAAGGGGAGTGTTTCTATGTCTGTGTAGCCACTGTGTCCGTGGTTTTAGACATTAGAAACGAGAATGCATCAATGGAGGTGTCCTGTCTAGTAGAAAGCTTCACAGCATTCATCCTGCACAATTGATTAATGGACTGTTGCTTGCCTTATGGATGGGAAACACCTACTAACTTCCTAAGTTGCTGTTTTCTTCCTGAATTCTGGCTACTCTCCAGAATAGTATCATGGTTTATTGTCCAAGATATGTACCACCGCCAAACTCTGTGACATGGCCATGTCCTTGATAGCTGAAGGGAATGGGAACATCTCAGAAAACTCAGATATCAGTGTGACCAGTAAAGTCTCAGTGGAGAAACCCTGCTTGGCTCCATTTGCTTATCTATGTTTCTGTTGCCTTGAATGTCAGGAAGGTCTTTGCCTCAGGCCACCCCTTTGTGAAGCGTGAAGAAACAGTTTTCAAATGGAAATGAATGGGCATCACCTGTGGCTCTTTGCTTAATTGCTCTGGAAAGGGATGTGTCTTAGTCAGACACTAGGCCCTGTTTGAGGCTGTGGCTAAGATTCTCAGCTCCTGATAGATCTAAAGAAGATCCCATGTGTGCATCCAAAACCAAAATGGCAAAAAATCTGTCATTGTGGATGAAGTCTCTTGCCTTCTTCTGTTTGGTTCCTGACCTCCATCAAGTGAGAATAGGGATCCTTTGGATCAAATGAGTTCTTCAAAGTCCTGCAGAACTGCTTGGGTTGTCTCATGATGCCAAATCACATAAAGAATCTATACCTGACAGTAAGTAGGCCTCAAATTGGAGAAGCAGAGCAGTATTTATGGCAGGCCGAGAGCAGTTGTGTGCAGGTGTGTGACAATACATCTGTGGTGGGGTCATGTGGATCTTACATTGGCTTCCAAATGGCTTGTGACTGACATGGTGCAGCTAGCAGAACTTTGTATGTAAAGGCATCATGTTACATGGAGAGTTTTCAGGGCAATGTTCAGAATCAAGTTCCTATGGTAAAGGGGGCAAGCAATGGGGGATAGAAGCCTGGTTGGTGCATTCTCCTGCAGACCCTGACACACCATACGTTACCGGACTCCCTCCAGCATTGTGTCCCAGTTTAACTCCTTGTATGTCATGAACCAAATACAAAACACCCACTGCAGCAGCAAGAAACACCACGAAAAGTGGAGGATGACCAAATGATTTCAAAGTCCAGACGGGGAGACACTTATCCCCCATTGGCCACAGTTTAGTTACAAAGAGTGAATTCAGCACTGCTGCCTCATGTTCATTGGACAATAAGAATTCATGTCCTCCAGGTCACAAAAATGCAGACCCAAGTTTGATGGTCTCACTACAAAGGAAGCTAAAGCTTCTGAAAACAACATATATTTCAAGTACCCAACCTCATTGTCAGTATCTCCAGAAGTGTTTAGGCCAGCAGAGATCCATGTTTGTGGAGTTTTACCCTGTCCCTAAGGTTTGGAAACGTCTCTTCCACCTCAAAGGTTGTGAACTACTGAGCATTTTCCATTCTACGTATGTATTCACAGATTTTCTAACTCTTCTCCTCTAATTGTTTCTTACATGGAGCGTGGTTATTTCAAGCCATTGTTCTGAATGAAAGTGGGAATTTTTTGTGTGTAGCACGTATTTGCATACACATTGGATTCATTTTCCAATTTTCCATTCGAAATACTGAATCCCTGACACGAACCCATACCCTACTAGACTCTGACTACTAATTCTAATATCATGCAGAAAAGTAACACAAACAGAATTGAAATACAAGCAGTTCAGAGGAGGCATGGTGTATAATTGATCTTGCCTTTTGCATGATAAATGTCAGGTGTTATAAATCCAGTCTATTTTTAATTGAAATAGATCTCCATGTGTTTTTAAAGTTAACAAATATGTGAATTCCTGTCTCCCTTTGTCTGTAGCCTATTCAGCACATGTATTTTTATATGCACATATCAAATCCTACCTGGTGTCACACCTACATTCTTGTGAGGTGACTGACTTGGGAGATACAATTTGTGAGAAGACATCACTCCTCCTAAACGCTGTTGGAACTGATAATTCAAATAATGGGTGAGCTTCCTAGTAGAAAAACATTATACATAAATCCCTGTTAAGAAAATTGAATATTTTTGGATCTGTGATTGATGTATATTTCATAGTGAATTTAGATTTGCATATATGTTGCTACATTTTAATATCTGTATGTGTCTGTGTGTGTATACACACACACACACACACACACACTCTCTCTCCAGATTTTTCAAAATATGAAATATATGTATCTTATTTACACTCCCTAAATTCATTTATGTTCAAGTATGTGGATTTATAATCAACTTTTCACAAGATTTTTCTCAGAAATATTTATCCACCTGAAATACATATTTGTTTCCTAGTACTGAAAACTAACTTCAGTGAATGGTACATACAAATCCTGTTGATAGCCACAGCCAAGGGTCTCCAGTAAATACCATATGTACTACTGCACAACCTAAGGCAGGCATGGTCCCTAAGCCACATGCTCGTTGTTTAAACAGAGAGGGGGAGATGTTGAGAGCCACAGCCAAAGGGGCCCCAGGAAACCTCCAGCTGCCAGCAAACTTCCAGCTGCCGGCTGATGATTGGCTCCACAGCGGCCCCAGCAACATCTAGCTGATTGGCTCCTCTGTGGTGATGCTCAATGGGATGTTTCTCTGCCCTTTCAGACAACGGAGCTGCTCATTGGTGGACTTTTTTGGCTCCGCCCATGTGACCCAGCCAATTGGCCTCAAAAGGAGGAGGCTTGTGGTTGAGGGAGAGGCTTGTGGGAAGACTGTGGTGGCAGTTGGGCTCTGAGGGTTTTTCCTGAGAAGCTGTTTTGTTTGGCTCGTGTGGTTCTAAAAATAAAGTTTGTTTCTTTTGACAATTGGCTCCTGAATTGTGCCCAGCCAGACTGATGATAATCATGTAAAATGTTGATTTTAAATCGCATACATGAACTTGAATGAATTTAGGGAGTGTATAATAAGACACATATATTTCATATTTTGGAAAATCTGGAAAATCTGGTATATATATATATATATATATATATATATATATATATATATATACACACACACACACACACAACAATAAAATGTAGCAATATATATACCAATCGAAATTTATCATGAAATATATATCATCCACATATCTAAAAATATTCATTTTACTGAACATGGATTTATGTATGATGTTGTTCACTAGGAAGCTCACCCATAGTTTGAATTTTCAGTTCCATCAGTATTTAGGGAAAGTGATCTATTCTCATAATTTGTATATTCCAAAGTTAGTGAGATCACAAGAATTTACGTGTGTTACCAGGTAGGAGTCTATATATGCATAAAAATATACATGTTCTAAAGAGGCTACAGAGAAAAGGAGACAGGAATTTACATATGTGTTAACTTTGAAAACTCATGGAGAAATATTACAATGAAAAGTTGACTAGATTTATAACACATATCCTTGATAAAGGAAAAGGAAAATCCAAGTATACACCATGCCTCCTACAAAAGGCCTGTATTTCTATTCTGTTAGGTTTCTTTTTCTCCATCATTTTAGGATAGTAGTCATAGTCTAGTAGGGTATGGGTTAGTGTCAGAAATTCAGTATTGCAAATGGAAAATAGGATAATGTATCCAATGTGTATGCAAATATGTGCTACACAATAATCTTCCCACTCTCACCTAGAACAATGCCTTGACATTACCTTTGCCCCAAGTGAGACACAATTAGAGAAGAAGAGTTAGAAAATCTGTGAATACATATCTGGAATGGAAAATTCTCAGGAGTTCTCAACCTGGGAGCAGGTAGAGGAGTTTCCAGAAGTAAGGGATTGGGTAAACACTCCACAACCATGGAGCTCTGCTGGAAAAAAAGACTTCTGGAGAATCTGCCTCTGAGGTGTGGCACTTGAAATATATATTGTTGTCAGGAGCTTTGTCTTCATTTGTAGTGAAACCATCAAAGCTGGGTCTGAATCTATGTGACTTGGAGAACATGGTTTCTTATTTTCCAATGAACCTGAGGCAGCAGTGCTGAATTCTCTCTTTGTAGGTAAACAGAGTCCAGTGGGCCAAAGTGTCTAACCATGTGGACTGTGAAGCCATTTAGTCATCCTCCAATTTTCATGGTGTTTCTTGGTGCTGAACTGGGAGTTTGGTATTTGCTTCAAGAAATACAAGGAGTTCAACTGGGACACAGTGTTGGAGGGAGTTCTGTGACATGTGCTGGGTCAGAGTCTCCAGGAGAACTCACTAACCCGGCTTCTATCCCACATAGCTTGCCCCCTTGACCATAGCAACCTGATTCTGAACATTTCCCTGAAACCTCTCCATATAACAAGATGCCTTTGCATATAAGGGTCTGCTGGGTGCACCATGTTAGCTAAAAGCCATTTGGAAGTCAATGGCAGATCCACATGGCACCACCATAAATATTTTATCACACACCTGCACACCACAACTCTGGGCCAACTACTCCACAGTCTCCATCTAACCGGCATCTCTGTTCTACACCACTTTCATTATACCCAATCAATCAAGGCACTGTCTGGTACACTAATGATCAGCAACAGGACATCAAAGGTTCTCCAGTGCCACCTCATCATGCGAATTTCAAAAATTTCATGGTATTCATCTAGCCATTTTACAAGGATGAAGTTGGAGGCATTGTGGGTTTCAATTCTTTCAGGAATCATTCAATGTTGAGGAAGCTCATTTCAATGAAAGTTCTGGAGAACTCTCACAGGCAAGGCTTTCCAAAGAGTGGCCAAATAGTCACATGAAGCCAGGCCAATTGAGGTCTACAATGTGAGGTCCATGTGTGTTTTGACTCTCAACTATGTCTGGCAAGTATTTCAAAATAACATCATATGATATTCTGTCTGAGATTCCCAGTGCTCTGTGGAAAGCCACCCCGGGCCTAGATCTCAGTTTCAAAGGGCGACTTTCATGGGTGGCCGCCTAAAATCCCAACACAAATCATGGCAATACTTCTCTGAGGTCAGTTCCAGAACTCAGTCTCTAAGAGGAATCACACCAGAGTTCAAGCCCTGGTGGACCCAGTCATCTTTTCCTACTGCCACATAAATGACCACAATGAAAACCAAAACACTCCCAAATGGCCCTCATCTTCTTCCATATAGACACTCATCATAACCTCTGGCTTGACGTTTCCTTGAGGGGCACAGCCCAAGACAGTGTCCAAAATAATCTCCCTTTCCTCTCATTTGCCTAAAGTCAGGGTGGCCTGGACACCCATTCTGTGAACCATGAGTGATCAAATAACCCTGACTTTAATACTGCTCTGCTTCTCCAATTTGAGGCCTACTGTCTGTGGAGTATAGATTCTTGATGTGAATTGGAGTAATGAAAAAACCCAATAACCCATTGGCTACACTCTGCAGGGTTTTGAAGAACTCATTTGACCCAATAAATCCCTATTCTCATTTTATGGAGGTCAGGAACCTTACAGAGGAAAGTGAGAGACTTCATCCTCAATGACTGCTTTTTGGGCCACTTTGGTTTTTGATGTGCCTTCTGGAATGTTACATATTTTTTTTTTTGGTTTTAGTGCCTTCTGGAATATTACATAATTTTTTTCTTTAGACATTATTGCCAGAGTTCCTATCTTCATCCCAGTGCAGGTGAAATCAAAGATAATACCAATCTACAGCTTCTGCAATAGCCATCCCTGTACTGCTTGCAGAACTTGCCTGGACACATTGTGAACTCACCTAAATGCATTGTGAACTATCTGTTGGTGCAGCGACTTGTGGTAGTGTTGGGGTATATTTGCTGATGATGTCATCGGTGGTACAATTTTTCCAAAAGGAGCCATCAATTGGCTTGGTGTATCTTCCTCCCTTCTGCGTGTCATGATCGTCCAGCTAAAATTTGGGGGGCCAACAGAGGTGAGGCAAAGAACCTCACCCACCCCCGCTGGTACAAAGACCTCTCCACATGTGTGGCTCTATACTGGACGGGTAGTCAGTGACGGGTAAGATCCAATTGCAATGGTACCAACTTAACGGGTAAAGACCATATGTACTATTGGACAACCTAAGGCAGGCACGGTCCCTAAGCCACATGCGTGTTGTTTAAACAGAGAGGCGAAGATGTTGAGAGCCACAGCCGAAGGGGCCCCAGCAAAATTCCTGCTGCCAGCAAACTTCCAGCTGCCGGCTGATGATTGGCTCACAGCGGCCCCAGCAACACCTAGCTGATTGGCTCCTCTGCGGTGATGCTCAATGGGCTGTTTCCCTGCCCTTTCAGACCACAAAACTGCTCATTGGGGGACTTTTTTTGACTCCGCCCACATGACCCAGCCAATCGCCCTCAAGAGCAGGAGTATTGTGGGAGACGGAGAGAGGCTCCTGTGGGAGGGAGAGGTTTTGGGAAGCCAGTGGTGGCAGTTGGGGCTCTGAAGGTTTTTTCCTGAGAGGCTGTTTTGTTTGGCATGTGTGGTTCTAAAAATAAAGTTAGTTTCTTTTGACAAGTGGCTGCTGATTGTGCCCAGCAAGACTGCGGCATTATCCTAATATTTCTACAATAACTGACCCAGTTTAACATCAATGCAAGTAGATTCCTGTGGGAGAGGACATGATGTGTATTTTGACGTTCATTTTTATGTAACAGTGGTACATTACTATTTCTTCAGTTTACGCACATCATAGTATATATATTTGATCCACAAGTTCACAAATTTATAGGCATTTGTTTCACTTTCAATCACTTTCTGCTTCAAAACACATGTATTCCTCCAGGTTTCTTGACTGGTCTTTTCATGAGACTTCTTTCCAAACACATTATTTCCGATTTCCATAATCACTTTTGAAGCAAAACTCACACATTCTTCATGAAAAACCATAATGCTGATATAACCATTATATATATTACTGGTTGGAATGAAGGATTGTATATCAATGTAAGATTTTCTGTATATTTTCAGATATCAATTCAATCCATTATTTAAAGTTAGAACCAGTTATAATATTTCTTTACAGTATGGTCTATTCATGCAGTATCTCTATAATTATAGACACAGTGTACACCATTTTTACCTCCAAAAATAATTGATACGTCTTCAAAATATTGCTCCCAGAAATGGTGGAAGAAATACTCATGTCACCTGATCTACATATACATTTTACCACAGTAATATTCTGCACACAGAAAGAAGAGGTCAAACTTATGTTTGTACCAAAGCCTAAATGAAAAGTGAGCATGGATTACGGAAAACATCCATGTCCATATTGCCTAATGCTCTCAAAAGTTCATCCTATTGGTGACTACATGTTTGTTTCTTCCTAAGATTATATATTCAAACTCAACCCTGTTGAAAATGTATAATTCTATCACTCACTTTATACTTTGCCTGATATCCTAATGTCAATTGATATCTGCATTCCTACTTTTTTCCCCAGTTCATCCTTTTGACAGACTCTCCACATGTGCTGACAATTACATTCACTCTCTATCCGAAACCCTATTGCTAAAGATCTTTTCATCCAAATCTTATACTCACTCTTCTTTCAAAACCTACCAACAATCTTACTAATCCTACAAATTATTTCTTTTTGACTGGATGTTCTCTTCAACATTCAATCAACCAAGGTACAAGGAATTATGCCATTGTATATTGATTTATCTGAGACATCTGTGCAGAATATAATTCAAAGCTAAGAATCCCAGCCAAGGGTCCAATGCAATTCTGGGCTTCAAATATTACCTAGATGTCTGTTTTCATACTTATATTTCACTTATATTCTTATAAATATCGCACGTTCCCAATACCATAATTCATCCCGCAGAATGATTCCTAACCCAAATGGAACATGTTATTAACCCTGACCATACACTGTTCTCTCAATCTATCTTTACTGAAGAGCAGGGACAGAGTTGGTCTTTCAATACAGAAATTAGGGGATCTTCCACTTGCTGAGAACCTCCAAGGTCATTAAAGAAATGATCCCTGGATTAAATGTAGGCAGCTATGAATGACGTCAGAGAGCAAAAGTCATCTTCCATGACAAACAACCTGGTTAGCATGAAGGGATGTGTCTGAATCAACATTTCTTTTCTTAATGTATAGAAGATGGACCAAACCAGGCCTATCTGGAGAGCTTTTTTTGGGTGCCTATGGTTGATATACCATGCAAACTTGTGAAAGTTTCACTGGAAGAAGGGGCAGCCTCCAACTCATTGGACTTTGGAAGCAACTGTTAGGACAAATTGGTTGACAAGGCAGTAACCTAATTCAGTTCCTGAAGGAAGTGACCTACGTCACTTCCTTGGTGAAGGAATTCTCTGAATTTGGGATCCATGAAGACAGGTACCCAGAGCCAGTCTCAGTCCCAGTCCCAGTGGGCTCACTTGTTCAGTTTTACCAAGGACAGGGTCAGTCTTTCTTGGTACCTACCTATGTGAGGATGGCCAAAGGCCAGAAGAGCTCTGAAGAGGGACCTTTTCTGAGAAAGCAGGTAGTGGCTCACCGCTGGCTCCTGACAACTTCACAAAGTTGGCCAAAGAGACCAGATCTGAGTCAGGACAGGACATTTCGGGAGAACATTTTATGGCCCACCAGTCAGAGGACACTCTGGATAGTCACAGACCTACTTGGGGGAAGGAGGTGCCTTTGTGGGAGTGGTTGTGGTTTTGTGGTTTTGTCACATGTTCTGAGAATAGGTAGGAAATGTGGTTTGTTTGGTTTGGATTGGACTGTTTCTAGTAAGTCGTTTGACATGTAAGTGTTTCTATGTCTGTGTATCCCACTGTGTCTGTGGTTGTAGACATTAGAAAAGAGAATGAATTAATGGATGTGTCCTGTCTAGTAGAAAGCTTCCCAGCATTCATCCTGCCCAATTGATTAATGGACTGCGGCTTGCCTTCTGGATGGGCAAAACCTTCTATCTTCCTAAGATCCTGTTTTCTTCCTGAATTCTGGCCACTCTCCAGAATAGGCTCATGGTTTTGTGTCCAAGATATATACCACCTCCAAGCTCTGTGACATGGCCATGTACTTGATAGCTGAAGTGAATGTCAAGCATCTCAGAAAACTCAGATATCAGTGTGACCAGGAAAGTCTCAGTGGAGAAACCCTGCTTTGTGTCTTTTGCTTACCTGTTCTTCTGTTGCCCTAAATGTCAGGAAGGTCTTTGCCTCTGGCCACCCCTTTGTGAAGCCTGAAGAAAACAGTTTTCAAATGAAAATGAATGGGCATCACCTGTGGCTCTTTGCTTAATTGCTTTGTAAAAGGATGTGTCTGAATCAGCCTCTTGGTTCTGTGTGAGGTTGTGGCTTAGATTCTCAGCACCTGATGCATCAAAAGATAGATTCCATGTGTGCATTCAAAACAGAAATGGCAAATGAGTCTCTTGCCTTCCTCTATTAGATTCCTGACCTTCATCAAGTAAGAATCAGGATCCTTTAGTTCAAAAGAGTTCTTTGAACCCCTGCAGAAGTGCTTGGGTTTTCTGATGACTCCAAATCACATAAAGAATCTATACCTGACAGTCAGTAGGCCTCAAATTGGAAAAGCATGACAGTATTAACGCCATGCCTATTTGATCAGTTCTGGTTCACAGGAAGGGTGTGTAGGCCACCCTGACTTTCGGCAAATGAGGGGAAAGGGAGCTTATTTTGGACAGTGTCTTGGTCTGCGCCCCTCATGGAAACTTCTAGCAAGAGGTTATGATTAGTGTCTATATGGAAGAACATGAGGGCCATGTGAGAGTGTTTTGGTTTTCATTGTTGTCATTTGTGTGGCGGTGGGAAAAGATGACTGCGTCCACCTGGGTTTCAACTCTTGTGGGATTCCCCTTGGAGACTGAGTTCTGAAACTGACCTTAGAGAAGTATTGCCATGAATTGTGTTGGAATTTTCGGAGGCCACGCATGAGAGTCACCCTTGGAAACTGAGATCTAGGCCCATGGTGGCTTTCCACAGAGCACTGGGAATCTCAGCGAGGATATCACTTGATTATATTCTGAAAGACTTGGCAGCAATAGTTGAGAGTCAAAACACACATGGACCTCACATTGTAGACCTCAATGTGGCTGGCTTTATGTGACCTTGGGCCACTCTTTCAGAAGACTTGCCTGTGAGAGTTCTCTAGAGCTTCCATTGAAATGAGATTCCTCAATATTTAATGGTTCCTGAATGAATTGAAACCCACAGTAACTCCAACTTCATCCTTGAAAAATGGCTAGAAAATACCATGAAATTTTTGAAATTTCCATGACCAGCTGGCACTGGAAAACCATTTGATGTCCTGTTGCTTATCATGAGTATACAAGACAGTGCCTGGTTTGACTGAGTTTCATGATAATGGTGTAGAAAAGATATGCCAGTAAGTTGGAGCCTGCTGAGTAGTGGGCCAAGAGCAGTAGAGTGTAGGTGTGTGAAAAAACATTTGTGGTGGGGCCACGTGGATCTGCCATTGGCTTATAAATGGTTTGTGACTGACATGGTGCAGCTAGCAGACCTTTGGATGTAAAGGCATCTTGTTGTATGGAGAGGTTTCAGGGCAATGTTCAGAATCATGTTGCTATGGTCAAGGGGGCAACTATGTGTGATAGAAGCCTTCTTGGTACATTCTCCTGCCGATCCTGACCACCACACATGACAGAACTCCCTGCAGCACTGTATCACAGTTAAACTCCTTTATTTCATAAAGTAAATACCAAACTTTCAGTGCAGCATCAAATAACATGATTAAATGTGAAGGATGATCAAATGGCTTCACAGTCCACATGGGGAGACACTTAGCCCCCAGTAGCCCCAGTTTGCCTACAAAGAGAGAATTCAGTACTGCTGCCTCGTGTTCATAGGAAAATAAAAAAAAAAACATGTCGTCCAGGTCACATAGATGCAGACTCAGCTTTGATGGTCTCACTACAAAGGAAGCTAAAGCTCCTGACAACAACATATATTTCAAGTGCCCAACCTCAGAGGCATTTTCTCAAGAAGTCTTAAGGCCGACACAGCTCCATGTTTGTGGTATTTACCCTGTCCCTTACTTTTGGAAACTCCTCTACCACCTTCAAGGTTGTGAACTCCTGAGCATTTTCCATTCCAGATATTTATTATGAACTCAAACAACAACAAGTGCTGGCGAGGATGTGGAGAAAAGTGTACACTTGTACATTGCTGGTGGGACTGCAAATTGGTGCAGCCAAATTGGAAAGCAGTATGGAGATTTCTTGTAGAGGTGGGAATGGAACCACCATTTGACCCAGGTATTCCCCTTCTCAGTCTATTCCCTAAAGACCTAAAAAAAATGCTACAGGGACACTGCTACATTGATGTTCATAGCAGCACAATTTACAATAGCAAGACTGTGGAACCAACCTAGATGCACTTCCATAGATGAATGGATAAAAAATGAGGCATTTATACACAATGGAGTATTACTCTGCATTAAAAAATGACAAAATTTTTACAGAGAAATGGATGGCATTAGAGCAGATTATGCTAAGTGAAGCTAGCCAATCCCTAAAACCAAATGCCAAATGTCTTTTTGATATAAAGAGATTAACTAAGAACAGAGTAGGGACGAATAGAATGAGAAGAAAATTAACATTAAACAGGGATGAGAGGAGGAAGGGAAAGGGAGAGAGAAGGGAAATTGCATGGAAATAAAAGGAGACCCTCAGGGTTATACAAAATTACATACAAGAGGAGGTGAGGGAAAGGAAAAAATTATACAAGGGGGAGAAATGAATTACAGTAAAGAGGTAGAGAGAGAAGAGGAGAGGGGAGGTAAGGGGAGGGGGATAGTAGAGGTTAGGAAAGGCAGCAGAATACGACAGACACTAGTATGGCAATATGTAAATCAATGGATGTGTAACTGATGTGATTCTGCAATCTGTTTATGGGGTAAAAATGGGAGTTCATAACCCACTTGAATCACAGTGTGGAATATGATATATCAAGAACTATGTAATGTTTTGAACAAGCATAAATAAAAATTAAAAAAAAGAAAACTAACTTTGGTGAATGGTGCAAAGAAATCCTAATATTTCTACAGTAACTGACACAGTTTAACATCAATGCGAGAAGATTCCTGTGGGACATGATGTGTATTTTGATGTTCATTTTTATTCAGCACTGGTACATTACTATTTCTTCAGTTTATTCACATCATATTATAATATTTCATCCACAAGTAAGGAAATTTATCGTCATTTTTTTCAATTTCAATCACTTCCTGCTTCAGAACTCATGAATTCCTCGGTGTTCCTTGACTGGCATTTTCATGAGACTTCTTTCCAAACACATTATTTTCGATTTCCATAATCACATTTGAAGCAAAACTCACACAAACTTCATGATAAATCGTACCCTAATATTAACATTAGGTGTATAACTGGTTGTCATGAATGATTGCATATCAATATAAGATTTCTTATATATTTTCAGATATCAATTCAATCCATTATTTAAAGTGGAACAAGTTGTATTATTTATTGAAATTAAGGTCTATTCATGCATTATCTGTATATTCATAAAAACAGGGTACACCTCTTTTTACCCCCAATGCTAATTTATACGTTTTCAAAATACTGCTCCTAGAAATGGTGGAAGAAAAAATCATGTCATCTGATCTACATATACATTTTATCACAGTAATATTCTGGAAACAAAATGCAAAGGTCCCACTTAGGATTGTACCAAAGCCTAAATGTAAAGTGAACATGGATTACTAACAATATCCATGTCCATGTTGCCTAATGCTCTCAAATGTCAATCCTATTGGTGACCTACATATTTGTTTCTTCCTAAGATTAGATATTCAATCTCAACCTTGTTGAAAATGTCTTATTCTATCACTCACTTTATACTTTGCCTGATTTCCTAATGTCTCTATTGATATCTGCTTTTCTACAAATTTTCCCCAGTTCATCATTGTGTCTCATTTCTTCATATGTGCTGACATTTATATTCACTCACTGCCCGAAAAAAATTGCTAAAGAACTTTTGTTACATATCCTATACTAACTCTACTTGCTAAACATAACGACTATCTTCTTTTTTTTTTTTAATTTTTTTTATTGGTTGTTCAAAACATTACAAAGCTCATGGCATATCATCTTCCATACATTTGATTCTAATGGGTTATCAGCTCCCATTTTTACCCGAAATACAAGTTGCAGAATCACATCGGTTACACATCCACATTTTTACATAATACCATATTAATAACTGCGACTATCTTCTTAATCCTACCGACAATCCCTTTTGACTGGATGTTCTCTTCAGCATTCAATCATCCAAGGTTCAAGTTCCTCTGCCATTGTATATCGATTTATTTGAGACATGTGTGCAGATAATAATTCAAAGCTAAATATCCCAATCAATTGCCCAATGCCCTTCTGGGATTCAAATCTTACTTTAATTTCTGTTTTCATACATATGTTTAACCTCGATATTCTTATAAATATCACAGGTTCCCAATACCATTATTAATCCAGCAGAATGATTCCTAACCCAAATCGAACATGAAATTAACCCTAACCATACACTGTTCACTCAATCTAACTTTACAGAAGAGCAGAGACAGATTGTTCTTACAATACAGGAATGTAGGGGATGCTCTACCTGTTAAGAACCTCAAAGGTCCATGCAGAAATGATCCCTGGAGAAGATGTAGGCAGCAATGAAGGACCTGAGAGACAAAAAGTCATTTTCCATGGCAAACAACCTGGTCAGGATGAAGGGTTTTGTCTGAATCAGCCTCTATCTTCTTACTGTAGAGAAGATGGACCAAACCAGGCTTGTGTGGAGAGCTGTTCTCGGGTGCCTAAGGTTGATATACCATTCTAAGTTGTGAAAGTGCCAAAGGAAGTAGGGGCAGCCTCCATCTCATGGGACCCTTGGAAGCAACTGTTAGGACAAAGTGGTTGCCAAGGCAGTGACCTCATTCAGTTCTTAAAGGAAGTGACCTACCTCACTTCCTTGTTGATGGAACTTTCTGAACTTGGGACCAAGGAAACCAAGCACCAGAGCCAGTCCCAGTCCCAGTCCAAGTGGTCTCATTTGTTTGGAATCACCAAGGACAGAGTCAGTCTTCTTGGTACTGACTGATGTGAGGATGGCCAAATGCCAGGAAAGATATGAACACGGGCCTTTCCTGACTAAGCAGGTAGTGGCTCACCGCTGGCTCCTGACTGCTTTACAGAGTTGTACAAGGAGACCAGATCTGAGACAGGACAGACCATTACCGGGGAACATAGTATGGCAAACCTGTCAGAGGACACTCCGGATAATCACAGCCCTACTTGGGGGAAGGAGGTGTCTTTTTGAGTGTGGGTGTGTGGTTTTGTCTCTGTTCTGAGAATAGGTAGGAAAGGAGGTTTCTTTGGTTTGCAGTGAACTGTTTCTAGTAAGTCGTTTTACAAGGTGAGTGTTTCTATGTCTGTGTATCCCACTGTGTCCGTGGTTGTATACATTAGAAAAGAGAATGCATCAATGCATGTGTCCCCTCTAGTAGAAAGCTTCCCAGCATTCATCCTGCCCAATTAATGAATGGAGTGTGGTTTCCATATCGATAGGCAACACCTACTACCTTATTAAGTCCCTGTTTTCTTTCTGAATTCTGACAACTCTTCAGAATAGGCTCTTGGGTTTGTGTCCAAGATATGTACCACCTCCAATCTCTGTCACATGGCCATGTACTGGATATCTGAAGGGAATGGCCAGCATCTCAGAAAACTCAGATATCAGTGTGACCAGGAAAGTCTCAGTGGAGAAACCCTGCTTTGGGCCTTTTGCTAACCTATTGTTCTGTTGCCTTGAATCTCAGGATGTCTTTGCCTCTGGGCACCCCTTTGGGAAGCCTGAGGAAAACATTTTTCAAATGGAAATGAAGGGCATCACCTGTGTCTCTTTGCTTAATTGCTTTGGAAAAAGATGTGTCTGAATCATCCTCTTGGCCCTGTGTGAGGCTGTGGCTTAGATTCTCAGCACCTGATGGATCAAAAGAAAGATCAAATGTGTGCATCCAAAACCAAAATGGCAAATATTCACTCATTGTGAATGAATTCTTTTACCTTCCTCTGTTAGGATCCTGACTTCCATCAAGTGAGAATAGGAATCCTTTCGGCCAAATGAGTTCTCCAAATCTCTGCAGAGGGGCTTGGATTTTCTCATGACTCAAATTCACATAAAGAATCTAAACCACAGAGTCAGAAGGCCTCAAATTGAAAAAGCCAAGCAGTATTAATGGCAGGCCTATTTGATCATTCCTGGTTTACAGGAAGTGTGTCCAGGCCACCTTGATGTTAGACAAATGAGGGGAACAGGACCTTAATTTGGACACTGACTTGGGCTGTGGACCTCATTGAAAACTCCAGCCAGACGTTATAAGGAGTGTCTATATGGAAAAAGATGAGGACCATGTGGGAGTGTTTTGGTTTTAATTGTGGTCATTTGTGTGGCGGTTGGAAGAGATGACTGTTCCACTGGGCTTGAACTCTGGTGTGATTCCCCTTAGAGACTGAGTTCTTTAACTGACCTCAGAGAAGTATTGCCATGAATTGTGTTGGGATTTTAGGAGGCCACACATGAGAGTCGCCCTTGGAACCTGAGATCTAGGCCCAGGTTGGATTTCCACAGAACATTGGGAATTTCAGCCCGGATATAACATACAATTTTTCTTAAAGACTTGGCAGCCATATTTGAGTTTAAAACACACATGGACCTCATATTGTAGATCTCAATGGGCCTGGCTTCATGTGACATTTTGGCCACCCTTAGGGAAACCTTGCCTGTGAGAGTGCTCCAGAGCTTTCATTGAAATTAGCTTCTTCACCATTTAATGGTTCCTGAATTAATTGAATCCCTCAGAGCCTCAAACTTCATCCGTGAAAAATGGCTAGAAAATTACCATGAAATTTTTGATATTTTCATGATCAGCTGGCACTGGAAATACTTTGGATGTCCTGTTTCTGATCCTGAGTATACCAGACACTGCCTTGATTGACTTTGTTTCATGAAAATGGTGTAGAACAGATATGCCAGTAAGTTGGAGCCTGGTGAGTAGTGGGCCTAGAGCAGTGGTATGCAATTCTGTGATAAAACTTCTGTGTTGCGGCCATGTGGATCAGCCATTGGCTTCCAAATGGCTTGTGACTGACATGGTGCAGCCAGCAGACCCATATATGTAAAGGCATCTTGTTATATGGAGAGGATTCACTGCAATGTTCAGAATCATGTTGCTAGTCTCAAGGGGGCAATCTACATGGGATAGAACCTTGGTTGGTGCATTCTCCTGAAGACCCTGACTCACCACACCTTAAAGAACTCCCTCCACCACTCTGTCCCATTTTAACTCCTTGTATTTTTTGAAGCAAATACCAAACTCCCAGTGCAGCAGCGAGAAACACCACGAAAAGTGGAGGATGACCAATTGGCTTCACAGTCCACACTGAAAGACACTTAGACCCCAGTGTCCATAGTTTACCTACAAAGAGAGAATTCAGCACTGCTGCCTCATGTTCATTGGATAATAAGAAACCATGTCCTCCAAGTAACATAGATGCAGACCCAGCTTTCATGGTTTCTCTACAAAGGAACTAAATCTCCTCAGAACATCAAATACTTCAAGTGCCCACTCTTAGAGGCAGTTTCTCAAAAAGTATTTAGGCCAGCAGAGCTACATGTTTGTGGAATGTTTACCCTGTCCCTTACTTTTAGAATCTTCTCTACCACCTCCAAAGTTGTAAACTCCAGAGTATTTTCCATTCCAGATATATATTCACAGATTTTCTAACTCTTATCCTCTAATTGTGTCTTACTTGAGGAGAATGTAATGTCAAGGCATTGTTCTGGATGAAAGTGGGAAGATTTTTGTGTAGCACATATTTGCATACACATTGGATTCAATTTCCTATTTTCCATTAGAAATGCTGAATCCCTGAAACTAACATATACCCTATTAGACTCTGACTACTAATCCTAATATGATGGAGAAAAATAACACAAACATAATAGAAATACAAGCAGTTTAGATGAGGTATGTTTTATAGTTGGAGTTGCCTTTTGCATGGTATAGTGTAGCAGTTATAAATCTAGTCAATTATTTGTTGAAATAGTTCTCGATGCGTTTTTAAAGTTAACAAATAAGTGAATTCCTGTCCCCCTTTCTCTGTAGCCTATTCAGCACACGTATTTTTATATGCACATATAGAATCCTACCTGGTACCACACGTACATTCTTGTGAGGTGGCTGACTTGGCAGATACAAATTGGAAGAAGAGATCACTCCTCCTAAACGCTGCTTGAACTGGTAATTCAAATGTGAGTGAGCTTCCTAGTTGAACAACATTATACATAAATCCATGTTCAGTAAAATGAATATATTTGGATCTGTGGATGATATACATTTCATGGTGAATTTCGTTTGGCATATATATTGCAATTTTTAATGTCTGTCTCTGTGTGTGTATATAAATATATATATAGATACACTCTCAGGAGTATTCAAAATATGAAATATGTGTCTTATTACACACTTCCTAAATTCATTCATATTTATGTTGTGGATTCATAATCAACTTTTCACAAGATTATTCTCAGAAATATTCATCCACCTGAAATACGTATTTGTTTCTTAGTACTGTTTCCACCCCAGATACGCATTCACGGATTTTCAAACTCTTCTACCCTAATTGTGTCTTACTTGAGGTGAAGGTAATGTAAAGGCATTGTTCTGGATGAGAGTGGGAAGATAATTGTGTAGCATATATTTTTATACACATTGGATTCATTTTCCTATATACCATTGAAAATACTGAATCCTGACAATAACCCATACCCTACTATACTCTGTCTACTAATCCAAATGATGGAGAAAAACAACCCAAACAGAATAGAAATACAAGCAGTTCAGAGGAGGCGTGGGGTATAGTTGGACTTGCCTTTTTCATGATAAATGGTAGGTGTTATAAATCTAGTCAATTTTTAATTGAAATAGTTCTCCATGTGTTGTTAAAGTTAACAAATATGTAAATGCCTGTCTGCCTTTCTCTGTAGCCTATTCAGCACATGTATTTTTATATGCTTTATAGAATCCTACCTGGTATCACACGTTCATTTTTGTGAGGTGACTGACTTGGCAGATACAAGTTGTGAGAAGAGATCACTACTCTAAACGCTGTTGGAACTGAAAATTCAAACTATGGGTGAGCTTCCTAGTAGAACAACATTATACATAAATCCTTGTTCAGTAAAATAAATATTTTTGCATCTGTGGATGCTATATATTTTATGATGAACTTCGATTGGCGTATATATTCCTACATTTTAATGTCTGTGTGTGTGTTTTGTGTGTGTGTGTATATATATATATATATATATATATATATATATATATATATATATATACACATATATATGTATATACACATATATATAATTATGAATATATATATATATATATATATATATATATATATATATATATACTGTCCTGATTTTTAAAATATGAAATGTATGTATCTTAAATACACTCCCTAAATTCATTCATGTTCAAAAATGTGGATTTATAATAAACTTTTCACAAAATTATTCTCAGAAATATTCATCCTCCTGAAATACACATTTGTTTCATAGTTCTGAAAACTAACTTCAGTAAATGGTGCTTACAAATCCTAATATTTGTACAGTAACTAACCCAGATTAACATCAATCAAGTAGATTCGTATGGGACATGATGTGTATTCTGACGTTTATTTTTATTCAACACTGGTACATTACTATTTCTTCAATTTTTACAAATCATAGGATATATATATTTCATCCACAAGTTCACAAATTTATGCGCATTTGTTTCACAATCACTTCCTGCTTCATAAAACATGTATTCCTCCAGGTTTCTTGACTGGTCTTTTCATGAGACTTCTTTCCAAACACATTATTTTAGATTTCCATAATCACTTTTGAAGCAAAACTCACACACCCTTCATGATAAACCATAACCTTAATGTGGCCATTAGATATATAACTGGTTGGAATGAATGTTTGTATGTCAATATAAGATTTCTTGTATTTTTTCACATATAATTTTAATCCATTATTTAAAGTCGGAACCAGATATATTATTTATTCAAAGTATGGTCTATTCATGCATTATCTCTATATGCACAAAGGGTACACCTCTTTTTACCCCCATTACTAATTTATACGTCTTGAATATGTTGCTGCCAGAAATGGTGGAAAAATAGTCATGTCACCTGATCTACATATACGTTTTATCACAGTAATATTCTGGACAAAAAAAGCAAAGGTCACACTTAAGATTGTAGCAAAGACTAAATGAAAAGTGAGCATGGATTACTAAACATCCATGTCCAGGTTGCCTAATGCTGTCAAATGTCAATCCTATTGGTCACTACACATTTGTTTCTTTCTAAGATTATATATTCAAACTCAACCCTGTTGAAAATATCTAATCCTATCACTCACTTTATACTTTGCCTGATTTTGTAATGTCTCTATTGATATCAGCTTTCCTAACTATTTTCCCCAGTTCATCATTGTGACTGTCTCTTCACTTGTGCTGACATTAACATTCACTGTCTACCAGAAACCCTATTGCTAAACAACATTTGGTCCAAATCCTATACTCACTCTTCTTTCTAAACCTACCGAGAATCTTCCGAATCCTACCAACTATCCCTTTTGACTGGAAGTTCTCTTCTACATTTAATCATCCATGGTACAAGGACCTAAGCCATTGTATATCGATTTACCTGACACATCAGTGCAGAACATAATTCAAAGCTACGTATCCCAGTCAAGGGCCCAATGCCCTTTTGGGCTTCAAATCTTAGCTAGATTTCTGTTTTCATACTTATAATTCACCTATATATTCTTGTAAATATCGCAGTTTCCCAATACCATTATTCATCCCGCAAAAAGATTCCTAATCCAAATCGAACCTGTTAGTTAACCTAACCATACACTGTTCAGTCAATTTAACTTTACAGAAGAGCAGGGATAGAGTTGTTCTTACAATACAGGAATATAGGGGATCTTCCACATGCTGAGAAACTCAAAGGTCCATGCAGAAATGATTCCTGGAGAAGTTGTAAGCAGCTATGGAGGACCTAAGAGAGCAAAATTCATCCTCCATGGCAAACAACCTGGTCAGGATGAAGGGTTGTGTCTGAAACAGCTTCTCTCTTCTTAATGTCGAGAAGATGGACCAAACCAGGCCTGTGTGGAGAGCTGTTCCCAGGTGCCAATGGTTGATATACCATTCTAACTTGTGAAAGTGTCACAGGAGGTAGGGGCAGCCACCATCTCATGGGACCCTTGAAAGCAATTGTTAGGACAAAGTGGTTGCCACAGCAGTAACCTCATTCAGTTCCTGAATGAGGTGACCTACCTCTCTTCCTTGATGACGGATCTCTCTGAACTTGGGATCCAGGAAGCCAGGCACCCAGAGTCAGTCCCAGTTTCTTGCCCAGTGGGCTCAGTTGTTTGGAATAACCAAGGACAGAGTAAGTCTTCCTTGGTACCTACTGATTTGAGGATTGCCAAATGCCAAGAGAGCTCTAAAAAGGGGAATTTCATGAGAAAGCAGGTAGTGGCTCACCACTGGCTCCTGAAAACTTCACAGTGTTGGCCAAGGTGACCAGATCTGAGAAGGACAGGCCATTTCAAGGAAACATAGTATGGCCCATCAGTCAGAGTACATTCCAATTAGTCACAGACCTACTTGAATAAAGGAGGTGTCGTTGTGGGTGTGGTTGTGATTTTGTGGTTATGTCTCATGTTCTGAGAATAGGTAAGAAAGGCGGTTTGTTTGCTTTAGAGTGGACTGTTTATAGTAAGTCATTTGACAAGGTGATTGTTTGTATGCCTGTGTATCCCACTGTGTCCGTGGTTGTAGACATTATAAAAGATAATGCATCAATGGATGTGTCCTGTCTAGTAGAAAGCTTGCCAACATTCATCCTGCCCAATTTATGAGTGGACTGCAGGTTGCTTTAGGGACGGGCAACACCTACTATCTTCCGAAGTTCCTGTTTTCTTCCTGAATTCTGGCCACTCTCCAGAGTAGGCTCATGGTTTTGTGTCCAAGATATGTACCACCTCCAAGCTCTGTGACATTGCCATATACTGGATAGCTGAAGGGAATAGCAAGCATCTCAGAAAACTCAGATATCAGTGTGACAAAGAAAGTCTCAGTAGAGAAACCCTGCTTTGGGCCTTTTGCTTACCTATTTTTCTGTTGCTCTGAGAGTCAGGAAGGTCTCTGCCTCAGGCCACCAATTTGTGAAGCCTGAAGAAAACTGTTTTCAAATGGAAATGAATGGGCATCACCTGTGTATCTTTGCTTAATTGTTTTGGAAAGGGATGTGTCTGAATCA
Source organism: Callospermophilus lateralis (assembly GCF_048772815.1). Lineage (NCBI taxonomy): Eukaryota > Metazoa > Chordata > Mammalia > Rodentia > Sciuridae > Callospermophilus > Callospermophilus lateralis. The sequence continues at coordinate 1,088,481 of NW_027514378.1, read as the reverse complement.
GCCACTTGGCCCTGTGTGAGGCAGTGGCTTAGATTCTCAGCACCTGATGGAACTAAAGAAAGATCCCATGTGTGCTTCCAAAACCAAAATGGCAAAAATATCAGTAATTGTGTATGAAGTATCTTGCCTTACTCTGATAGGTTTCTGATCTCCATCAAATGAGACTAGGGATCCTTTGGGTCAAATGAGTTCTTCAAAGCCCTGCAGAGGCTAGCCCATATGAACTTGGGTTTTTTCATTACTTTAAATCACATTAAGAATCTATACCTGACAGTCAGTAGGCCTCAAATTGGAGAAGCAGAGCAGTATTAAGGCCAGGCTTATTTTATCACTCCTGGTTCACAGGAATGGTGTCCAGGCCCAGCTGACTTTAAGCAAATAAGGGATAAGGAAGCTTGTTTTGGATACTGTCTTGTGCTGCGCCCCTCATGGAAACCTCCAGCCAGAGGTTATAATGAGTGTCTATATGGAAGAAGGTGAGGACCATGTGGGAGTGTTTTGGTTTTAATTGTGTTCATTTGTGTAGTGGTTGGAAGAAATGACTGGATCCACCAGGGCTAGAACTTTGGTATGATTCACCTTAGAGACTGAGTTCTGGAACTGACCTCAGAGAAGTATTGTCATGAATTGTGTTGCGATTTTAGAAGGCCACGCATGAGAGTCGCCATTGGAAACTGAAATCTAGGCCAAGGGTGGCTTTCGACTGATCACTTGGAATCTCAGCCAGGATATCACATGATTTTATTATGAAAGACTTGACAGGCATAGTTGAGAGTCAAAACACACATGGACCTCACATTGTAGACCTCAATGGGCTGGGCTTCATGTGACTATTTGGCTACTCTTTGGGAAGCCTTGCCTTTGAGAGTTCTCCAGAGCATTCATTGAAATGAGGTTCCTCAACATTAAATGGTTCCTGAATGAATTGAAACCCACAGTTTCTCCAACTTCATCCTTGAAAAGTGGCTAGATAAATACCCTGAAATTTTTGAAACTCCCATGACCAGGTGGCACTGGAGAACCTTTGGATCTCCTGTTGCTGATCATGAGTGTACCAGACAGTGCCTTGATTGACTGGATTTCATGATAATGGTGAAGAACAGAGATGCCAGTAAGTTGAGAATGCTGAGTAGTGGGCCCAGAGCAGTGGTGTGCAGGTGTGTGATAAAATATCTGAGGTGGGGCCATGTGGATTTCCAATTGACTTCCAAATGCATTTTGGCTGCCATGGTGCATCCAGCAGAACCTTACATGTAAAGGCATCTTATTATATGGAGAGGTTTCAAGGCAATGTTCAGAATCAGGTTGGTATGGTCAAGGAAAAAGCTGTGTGAAATAGAAGCCTGGTTGGTGCATTCTCCTGCAGTTCCTGACCCACCACACGTGAAAGAACTCCCTCCAGCACTGTGTCCCAGTTGAACTCCTTGTATTTCGTGAAGCAAATACCAAACTCCCAGTGCAGCACCAAGAAACACCACAAAAATGGAGGATGATCAAATGGCTTCACAGTCCACACGGGGAGACACTTAGCCCCCAGTGGCCACAGTTTACCTACCGAGAGAGAATTCAGCACTGCTGCCTCATATTCATTGGAAAATAAGAAACCATGCTCTCCATTCACATAGATGCAGACCCAGCTTTGATGGTCTCAATAAAAAAGAAGCTAAACCTTCTGACAACAAAATATATTTAAAGTACCCAACCTCAGAGGCAGTTTCTCAAGAAGTCTTTAGGCCGGCAGAGCTCTATGTTTGTGGAGTGTTTACCTCTTAGACCAGGATGTAAGAAAAGAACACTGACTCCAGTTAAAATCAAATTAAAGTAAGCTTATTATTTCCACTGGCTGGGCTGCCTCTCCCTCCAAAGATTGCGGGAGCAAGAGAGCAACCCCACCTTTACTACAGCCCAGGTTTGCAGCCCAGAAAGTTACACAAAAATGGGGTAACAGATAACAGAACTCTGACAAGCATCACACTAATGGGAGTTTACATTTTTTTTTTTTGCTAGCCCCAACATCAAAATTTATGAGGACCATTAGAGCCTCAGAGAGGGTCATTGTCTGGCCACAGAAGGCCAATATTTATGAGGTGTGACAAAGTTTCAGAGAGGGCTGCTATCTGGTCAGAGAGCCATGCACGGGTGAGTTTAAGGCACGGGCAGTCATTCCAAGCAGGTTCAGAATTTGCAGTAATTTACAGTAAAGCCAAAATGATTTTTTCATGGTTTTGTTGCAAGATGGCTCCCAATTTTAATAAAAGATAAGGTTGGGTCTATCATTCCCCCCTTTTCTTATGTGTCCCTTTGTAATCCTTGAAAGGTTAGTGGAAAAGCACTGAGGAAATTTTAATCCCTCAGTTAACAGTCTCCAAATTTTTAGAACTCACCGAAAACCAGTCTCCCTGATATTACCTGACTTAATTAATTACTTATATTGATAGTCTATTTATTTTGGGCTCCATTGGTGTAAGTGGAGAGTCGTCTCTCATTTTGCCTTCTTCTCAGCTGAGAGAGGGTGACATGAGTGTGCATGGCGTGAGAGACATGAGTTGCCTTTTTGAAGTCAGTTGAGGAATATGAGTTGCCTTTTAGAAGTCAGTTCTTTTTGAAGTCTTGTTGAGGAAGAACAGGTTGTAAAGTCATCTGGGGATGGGTTCTTCTATGAGAGAAACAAAAAACGTGAGTATTGAATAAATGTTGCAGTAGCTGGATCATGTCACTGTATGAAGTACCCTCACCAGTCTTTAATATCCCCAATTATCAGGACTGTCAACTTAATATTTAACTTTAAGTGTTACAGTTGTCCCTCCCCATAATATACAGTTTAATAATTTAATGTCATCTGATTTTGCAAAATCGTTTCAGTAGTATGACCTCTGTGTCTAATAGAGAAACATTTAATTCTGTTACTCACGGCTGGATAATCGTACTAGCAAACACCAAGCCTACCTGTAGGTTAGGAATATCTGTAGGCCTTAAACTAAAAACTTCTGCCTCTGGCAGCTCCTCTTGATAGTCTTTGTAGCCAACAGTTTTACTTATTTTGGGAGGCTAACATAAAGTGTATACCTTAAAATATTATTATTATTATTATTATTATTATTATTATTATTATTATTATTATTTAAAATGCCCAGGAATGGCTGTATTTTGGTTTTAACTGTCTTTGCTAAGTGTTTAAGATGAAGCAGTCAAATGACTTTTGTTTCTATCTATTGTTAGCAGTCAGCTGAGCTTTTATGGGAGTCATTCCTTGGGAAACTTGAGAGCAGCTTCTCAGTTCTGCTAGTGCAATTTGAGCTAGGTGGGTTCAGGTCTTGCTTGACCATGTGGCTTCCCTCAGAAGCATCAGGGATGTCTCCCTTTCCTGATGACTCTCCTCTTTGTAGCAAATGCACTGATTGGCTTTCTGTTCTCCAGTGGTCTCATTAATCTCCCTGATCGGGAGGTTATGTGGCCCAGAGTTGCAAAGCTCATAGAGAAGTCCCCTGTTCCCTGGATTCAGACTGACTCAAAGGGCAAGAGTCAAATATTGTTTTTTTTTTGGCCCTTTTCATTTAACTTTAATTTTCAATCCTAATCTGAAACAACCAGCAAATAAATTTTAACAGCCATATATTAAGAGTACTGCACTTTAATGTCTATAAGTTTATAATTATTTATATTTTATTAATTGGGATCTTATTATTCTGTCTGTCTTGTAGTTGATGACTTATTTTCTTAAATTAACCCATGTTGTGTTCTTAAAGCAACACTTCTGTAAAACACCAACAGGGAATCTTTAGATCACTTAAAAAGAAATTAAAAAATAAAATTTTTTAACAAGAGTAAAAATACTTAGTTCATGTAATAGCTACCCTGAATTTTTTGGTGAGTTATATTTTATATCACCTTTTTGAGATCCTAGTAATCTTGACAGAAAAAAAAAAATTTGAACATAACTTTAAATGAAATAAAATCTGACCTAATGCTTTCGTAGTCATTCTCACATGTAGTAAGATGGGACAAAGAGTCTTATCTCAGGTAAGCAGGGCTCCTTATAAATCTTAAATGCTTTAGTTCTCAAGCTGATCTTTTTTTTAAATATCATTTTACAAAGTTTACATAAATTGTTTGAGGTCACATGAACATTAGCTCACACCATATGATATCACATTTAAAACATGAATTAAAGTACGGCTGAAAGATTTTAACCTTTACATAGATTAGGGTCTCATTAACTTAAAAATACATTTAAATTGTTCCACAATGTAAAAAGTAACATAAAACTTTACATATATTATTGATAACAGGTCAATAAATCCCCAATATATATTTTATTTACCATACAACTTCAGAACACCTGCTTGATATAATGCTCTTTTAAAGTTTCTACCTTATAGAGTTGTATAACTGGAAAATATGAGCACATTAATAGCATCACAATTGCATTGAAGTTTCTACATTAACCAAGTCTAGCTTTTAAAGAAATGGCAGTACAGTGCTCTAAAATAACAGTTCTTATTTAAACATTTGTTTAATTTTTATGGTTGCTTGCTCTAGAAAATTTAAATCTTAATAAACTTAATGTTATGGGTAAACTTATGTTTAAGAAATTTTTGTCTCTTTTACACATGACTGATTTTTACAATCTTATACAGACTTTAGTACAAACTTATACAGACCTTAGTATATCAATCAGATATCAAACAAAAGTACTCATGAATGAGTAATCCCATATCAAATTTACTTTACTTATTTATCAAAATATTAGACAAATTTTTTGAACACTGTAAACCATTTTTTTGATTGAAAGAAAAGTCCTGGAACAAAGGCATATTAGACCTTTTGTAGACATTAATAGTTTATTAGATTTTTGAACACCTAGAAAAACTTGTAAGCTTAAATTTAAAGACATTTATATTTATCTGTTTACCCAATTTAAATTGAAACATTTAAATCACGTGAATTAAAGATCTTTGGATCCACTTTTTAAAATTGTTTTTATGAGTTCTTTTTAATATGAGTGCTCCTTATATAAGTTAATTTGTGTATCATATATATGATATATGGAGATATATATATATATATATATATATATATATATATATATATATATATATATATAGACATACAACACATAACAAATTGTGCACACATAATAAAAGTGAAGGCCTTGTAGCTTTTCACAGGTGAAATCTCCATTGCAATGATTTAAAAATTCCACAGTTGGTCAAAGATATTACTGATCAGAAAAACATTAACCTAGGTCTGTAGGAGCAAAATCATGAGCTCAAAAAATAAATAAAGAACCTAAGGAAAAAATTATGAGTCCTAGAAAAATGACTGGCCAGTAATTGGTAAATACCATACAATTTACCTTTTTTTTTCCCTTAGGCCTCAAATAAGTCTCCTACTAAGCTTACAGGCTTCTTTCATTTGCATTTCAAAATAAGTCCTGGCTGAGGTCTGGAAGAAGAAGGAAAAAAGGCTATTCTGAGCAGAAACCTTAGGCCTAAGGTATTTTAACCATAATTTTCATGTTAGGATGTTGAAAATTATGATACAAGTTTAAGATACAATTCACAAAATTTTATATCTTTACAAGTTGTTTTGTCAACAGATATCATACTATGATTTAGTATCCTTGTCCAAATTAATGCACTGGTACACACAGTGACATTTTCCCAGGCTACCTAATTTAAAATTGGTGAAAAAAAGACTGAAAGATTGGGAAGTTACTTGCCAACTTGGAAGTAGAGTTCTTTATTTTCCATCCTAAGTATTTAAGTTCTCTGGCATGAATTATCTGAAACCATGAACTAAACAAATACCTAAACCCGACTTTTAACAGCAAGATTGTGGAATGCTTCAAAAACCCATTCAGATACCAGATTGGTACAATGAAACATCATCATTTAGACACACATTCAGCTAAGATCATTTCCAAGAAACAATTTATAATATTAACACATTATTGCACATGTCTTAAAGGGCTAGAAAAAAGGCACAAGACAGACAGAAATGAACTCCAGACAATGGCTGACAGACAGAACCCTTTAAAACAGAGCAAATAAGAGAAAAATCTCCTTCTCCAGTGGCACCACAGATGTCCCCACAAGGGGACCAAATGTTTTCACAGAGGAGCTACCTGAAATATAAAATAAAGTGTCTCCATGGCGACTTTACTGCATTTAGTGTCCCCTTTTTGTTTTTCTCTTTTTTTAAGAAGACAGAGGTGGCATTATCCTTGCAGTGCAGGGAACAAAGGAGGGAATTCCCTGAAGCAACAGGGCTTCGGCAGATACTGGGAGATACTCAGTTCTTCATTCCCCAGCAGGCATTACCATCTGCACTGGGTGTGCTCCAGGCAGCCAGCTAGGGCCTTCTCTCATTCTGCTTAACAAATGGTGGTAAAGTTCATCACAGTTCCATAAAACACAGTCCAAAGGGGTGTCAGGCTTACTTGCTTTGTTACCCATTTTCACGTTCAATATCCTTAAGATTTTATCACAGAAATCACAAAACAAAACGCACAAAAACAAACAAACAAAAAACATATAGAACACAGAACAAAACACACACACACACACACAAAAAAAAAAAAAAAAAAAAAAAAACAGAATCCCGGTGCCAAAAAAGAAAAACAGATGAGCAATTCAACGTCTTGCTAAAGCTCTGGGGTAGGAGCGCATGCGTGTCCCTCGGCACCTCTCTAACCTTCCAGAGGAATTCCCTACAGAACGGAACAGAGGACAGAACGATTCTCATTACTATCCTGGACAGGAGTGAATGTGAGCCTCCCCAGGCCACCTCTCTGTCATTAGAAGAGATCTCCCTTAACCAGATATAAGATGTTATCAAGGTGCCACTTACCTATGGAGGCCTCCTCCACCAGGTACTTGCTAATAGTTTCAGTGCGGTGGTTCACTGCAGTGCTCCCCAGACCGACGGCTCACTCCAAGGCCTTGGAACATCTCAAGTTGTGCACCCCCTAGAGTGGCTCCCCAGCCCGTAGCCCTGGAGGGAAGGCCAGCTTCAGAATTTTCAGCAGTCTGGTCTTGTGATCTGGTCGGGCAGGGTCATCTCACTGGGGAACTCCAAAATGTTGGAATAGGATGCAAGAAAAGACCAGTGACTCCAATTAAAATCAAATTAAGGCAGGCTTATTATTAAAACTGGCCAGGCTGCCTCTCCCTCCAAAAATGGTGGGAACAAGACAGCAACACCACCTTTCCTACAGCCCAGCTATATAGCCCAGAAAGTTACACAAAAAGGGGGTTACAGATAACAGAACTTTGAAAGCATCACACTGATGGTAGTTTACATTTTTTTTGCTGGCCCCAACATCAGAAATTATGAGGACCATTAGAGACTCAGAGAGGGTCGTTGTCTGGCCTGGGAAGGCCAATATTTATTAGGTGTCACTAATGTTTCAGAGAGCACTGTTATCTGGTCAGAGAGCCAGGCATGGATGAGTTCAAGGCACGGACAGGCATTCCAAGCAGGTTCAGAATTTGCAGTAATTTATAGTAAAGCCCAAATTATCTTTTCATGGCTTTCTGGCAAGATGGCTCCCAATTCTAATAAAAGATCAGGTTGGGTCTATCAAGCCTTTCCTTTACTTTTGGAAACTCCTCTACAACCTGCAAGGTTGTGAACTCCTGACCATTTTACATTCCAGATATGTATTCACAGATTTTCTAACTCATGTCCTCCAACTGTGTCTTACTTGGGGTGAAGGTAATATCAAGGCATTGTTCTGGATGAGAGTGGGAAGATTTTTGTGTAGCACATATTTGCATACACATTTAGGAGATCACTCCTCCTAAACACTGATTTGGAACAGAAAATTCAATCTATGGGGGAGCTTCCTAGGTGAACAACATTATACATAAATACAAGTTCATTAAATAAATAGTTTTGGATCAGTGGATGATATATATTTCAAGATGGATTTAAATTGGCATATATATTGCTAGATTTTAATGTCCATGTGACTTTTGTGTTTATAATGTTTTGTGATTTATGTGGATTTATAATCAAATTTTCACAAGATTATTCTCAGAAATATTCATCCAACTTAAATACATACTTTTTTCCTAGTACTGAAAAGTAACTTCAGTGAATGGTGGATAAAAATCCTAATATTTCTACAGTAACTGACCCAGATTAACATCAATGCAATTAGATTCCTATGGGACATGATGTGTATTTTGATGTTCATTTTTATTCAACATTGGTACATTACTATTTCTGCAGTTTATGCATATTATATATAGTATGATATATAATGTTCAATCACTTCCTTCTTGAGAACACATGTATTCTTACAGGTTTCTTGACTATTCTTTTCATGAGACTTCTTTCCAAACACATTATTGTTGATTTCCATAATCACTTTTGAAACAAAACTCACACACCTTTCAGGATAAACCACAACCATAATATTACCATTAGATGTATAACTGGTTGCAGTGAATGATTGTATATCAATATGAGATTTCTTTTATATTTTCAGATATCAATTCAATCCATTATTTAAAGTAGAGCAAGTTATATTATTTACACACAGTATGGTTTATTCTTGCATTATCTGCATATTCATAGGCACAGGGTACACCTATTTGTACCCTCAATAGTAATTTATACATCTACAAAATATTGCTACAGAAATGGTGGAAGAAATACTCAAGTCACCTGATCTACATATACATTTTATCACAATAATATTCTGGACACAAAATGCAAAGGTCACACTTATGATTTTACCAAAGCCTAAATAAAAAGTGAGCATGAATTAATAAAAACATCCATGTCCTGGTTACCTAATGCTCTCAAAAGTCAATCCAATTTGTGACAACATATTAGTTTCTGCCTAAGGTTATATATTCAGACTCAAACCGTTGAAAATGTCTAAACAAATTACACACTTTATGCTTTTACTGACTTCCTAATGTCTCTATTTATATCTGCTTTCCTACATATTTTCCCCAATTCGTCATTGTGACTGACTCTTTACATGTGCTGACATTTACATTCACTCTCTACCCGAAACCTTATTTGTAAAGAACTTTTGGTACAAATCCTATACTCATTCTTCTTTCTAAACCTACTGACTATCTTGCTAATCCTACAGACTATCCCTTTTTTATTGGATATTCTGTATGTTATTCAATCATCTAGTGTATACGATCCTATTTCTTTGTATATCAATTTATCTCAGACATCTGTGCAGAATATAATTCAAAGCAAAGTATGCTACTCAAGGGCCCAAAGTCCTACTTGACTTCAAGTCTTCCCTAGATTTCTGTTTCCATACTTATATTTCACCTATATATTCTTGTAAATATCTCAGGTTCCCAATACCGTTATTCATCCAGCAGAATGATTCCTAACGCAAATAGAACATGATATTAACATTAACCATACACTGTTCCCTCAATCTAACTTTACAGCAGTGCAGGGATAGAGTTGGTCTTGCAATCCAGGAATATAGGGGATCTTCCACCTGCTGAGAATCTCAAAGATCCATGCAGAAATTATCCCTGAAGAAGATATAGAATGCTATGAAGGACCTGAGAGAGCAAAAGTCATTTTCCATGGCAAACAACCTGGTCAGGATGAAGAGATGTGTCTGAATAAGCCTCTCACATTTTAATGTAGACAAAATTTACCAAACCAACCCTGTGTGGAGATCTCTCTCCCAGGACCTATTGTTGATATACCATTCTAACTTGTGAAAGTGTCACAGGAAGTAGGGGCAGCCTCCATCTCATGGGACCTTAGGAAGAAACTGTTAGGACAAAGTGTTTTCCAAGGCTGTGAGCTCATTCAGTTCATGAAGGAAGTGACCTACCTCACTTCTTTGTGATGGAACTCTCTGAACTTGGGATCCCGGAAACCAGGCACCCAGGGTCAGGCCCAGTAACAGTCACAGAGATCTCACTTTTTTGGATTTATCATGGAAAGAGTCAGTCTTTCTTGGTACTTACAGATGTGAAGATGGTCAAATGCCAGAAAAAATCTGAAGAGGTGTCTTCAGTGAGAATGCAGGTAGTGGCGGCTCAAAGCTGGCTCCTGACAACTTCACAGAGTGGGCCAAGGAGTCCAGATTTGAGAACAGACAGGCCATTTCGGGTGAACAAAGAATGGCTCACCAGGCAGAGGACACTCCGGTTAGTAACAGACCTTCTTGGGGGAAGGAGGTGCATTTGTGGGAATGAGTGTGGGTTTGTGGTTTTGTCTCATGTTCTGAGAATAGGTAGGAAAGTTGGTTTGTTTGGTTTGGAGTGGACTGTTTCTATTAAGTCATTTGACAAGGCAAGTGTTTCTATGTCTGTGTATCCCACTGTGTCCGTGGGTGTAGACATTACAAAAGAAAATGCATCAATGGATGTGTCCTGTCTAGGAGAAAGCTTCCCAACATTCACGCTGCCCAATTTATAAAAGGACAGAGGGTTGCCTTATTTGTGGGCAAGACCTGAAATCTTCCTAAGTTCCTGTTTTCTTCCTGAATTCTGGCCACTCTCCAGAATAGGCTCATGATTTTGTGACCAAGATAGGTACCACCTCCAAGCTCTGTGACTTGGCCATGTACTGGATAGCTGAAGGGAATGGCGAGAATCTCAGAAAACTCAGATATCAATGTTACCAGGAAAGTCTCAGTGGAGAAACCCTGCTTTGGGACTTTTGCTTACCTATTGTTCTATAGCACTGAATGTCAGGAAGGTCTTTGCCTAAGGCCACCCCGTTGTGAAGCCTGAATAAAACAGTTCTCTAATGTAAATGAATGGGCATCACCTGTCCCTTTTTGAGTAATTGATTTCGAAAGGGATGTGTCTGAATCAGCCTGTTGGCCCTGTGTGAGGCTGTGGCTTAGATTCTCAGCACCTGATGGATCTAAAGAAAGATGCCATGTGTGCATCCAAAACCAAAATGGCCAAAAGAGTACTCATTATGGATGAAGTCTCTCGCCTTCCTCTGTAAGTTTCCTGACCTCCATAAGGTGAGAATAGGAATCCTTTGGGTCAAATGAGTTTTTCAAAGCCCTTCAGAGTCTATCCCATTGGTGCTTGGGTTTTCTCATGACCCCAATCCACATGAAGAATCTAAACCCCACAGTCAGTAGGCCTCAAATTGGAGAAGTGGAACAGTAATAATGGTAGGCCTATTTGATCACTCCTGGTTCAGAGGAAGGGTTTCCAGGCCACCCTGACTTTAGGCAAATGACGGGCAAGGGAGCTTATTTTGGACACTGTCTTGTCCAGCGCCCCTCATAGAAACCTCCAGCTAGAGGTTATGATGAGTGTCTATGTGGAAAAGATGAGGGCCATATGGGAGTGTTTTCGTTTAAATTTTGGTCATTTGTGTGGCGATTGGAAGAAATCACTGGGTCCACCTGGGCTTGAACTCTAGTGTGAATCCCTATAGAGACTGAATTCTGAAACTGACCTCAGAGAAGTATTGCCATGAGCTTTGTTGGGATTTTAGGAGCCCACGCATGAGAGTAGCCCTTATAAACTTAGATCAAGGCCACAGAGCACTGGGAATCTCAGCCAAGATAATCCATGATTTTCTTCTTAAAGTCTTGGCAGCCATAGCTGAGAGTCAAAACACACATGTACCTCACATTGTAGACTTCAATTGGACTGGCTTCATGTGACCTTTTGACAACTCTTTGGGAAGCCTTGCCTATGAGAGTTCTCCAGAGTTTCATTGAAATGAGCTTCCTCAACATTTAATGGTTTTTGAAAACCACAGTTCCTCCAACTTCATCCTCAAAAAAATGGCTAGATAAACACCATGAAATTTTTGGAATTCCCATGACCAGGTGGCACTGGAGAATCTTTGGATGTCCTATTGCTAATCATGAGTGTATCAGACAGTGCCTTGACTGACTAGGTTTCTTGAAAATTGTGTAGAACAGAGATGCCAGTAAGTTGGAGCCTGCAAATTAGTGGGCCTAGAGCAGTGGTGTGAAGGTGTGTGATAAAATGTGTGGTGGGGCCATGTGGATCTGCCACTGGCTTCCAAATGGCTTGTGAATGACATGGTACAGCCAGCAGAACCTTCCATGTAAAGGCATCTTTTTGTATAGGGAGATTTCAAGGCAATGTTCAGAATCAGGTTGCTATGGACAAAGGGGCAACCCATGTGGGATAGAATCCTGGTTGGTGCATTCACATGCAGACCATGACCTCCACACGTGACAGAACTCCCTCCAGCACTGTGTCCCAGTTGATCTCCTTGTATTTCATGAAGAAAATACCAAAGTCCCAGTGCAGCAGCAAGAACCACCACGAAAAGTGGAGGAGGACCAAATGGCTTCACAGTTCACACGGTGAGTCACTTAGCTCCCAGTGGCCATAGTTTAAATACAAAGAGAGTATTCGCACTGCTGCCTCATGTTCATTGGAAAATTAGAAACAATGTCCTCCAGGTCACATAGATGCAGACCCAGCTTTGATGGTCTCACTAGAAAGTAAGCTAAAGCTACTGACAACAACATATATTTCAAGTGCCCAACCTCAGAGGCAGTTTATCAAGAAGTCTTTAGGCCAGCAGAACTCCATGTTTGTGGAGTGTTTACCATGTGCCTTACTTTTGGAAACTGCTCTACCACTTCCAAGTTTGTGAAATCCTGAGTATATTCCATTCCACATATGCATTCACAGATTTTCAAACTCTTCTCCTCTAATTGTGTCTTACTTGGGGCGAAGTTAATGTCAAGGCATTGTTGTGGATGAGAGTGGGAAGATTTTTGTGTAGCACATATATGCATACACATTGGATTCATTTTCCAATCGAAATACTTAATCCCTGACACTAACTCATAAACTACTAGACTCTGACTGTTAATCCTAATATGATGGAGAAAACTAACCCAAACAGAATAGAAATACAAGCAGTTCAAAGGAGGCATGGTGTATATTTGGACTTGCCATTTGCATTATGAAGGGTAGGTGTTATAAATCTAGTTAATTTTTAATTGAAATAGTTCTCCTTGTGTTTTTAAAGTTAATAAATATATAAATTCCTGTCTCCCTTTCCCTGTAGCCTATTCAGAACATGTATTTTTAAATGCACATATAGAATCCTACCTGGTATCACATGTACATTCTTGTGAGGTGGCTGACTTGGCAGATACAAATTATGAGAAGAGATCACTCCTCCTAAACCCTGTTGGATCTTAAAATTCAACCTATGGGTGAGCTTCCTAGTTGAACAACATTAAACATAAATCCATGTTCAGTAAAAGAAATATTTTTGCATCTGTGGATGATATATATTTCATGATAAATTTCGATTGGCATATATATTGGTAATTTAATGTCTCTGCATGTGTGTTTTTTGTATATATATACTCTCCAGATTTTTCAAAATATGAAATATATGTGTCTTATATACACTCCCTAAATTCATTCATGTTCATGTGTATGGATTTATAATCACGTATTCACAAGATTATTCTCAGAAATATTCATCCACCTGAAATACATATTTGTTACCAGTACTGAAAACTAACTTTAGTTAACGTTGCATACAAATACTAAATTTGTACAGTAACTGACCCAGTTTAACATCAATGCAAGTAGATTACTATGGGACATGATGTGTATTTTGACATTCATTTTTATTCAACACTGCTACATTACTATTTCTTCAATTTATGCACATCATAAGATATATATTTCATCCACAAGTTAGCAAACTTATAGGCATTTGTTTCACTTTCAATAACTTCCTGCTTCAGAACACATGGATTCCTCCAGGTTTCTTGTCTGGTCTTTTCATGAGACTTCTTTCCAAACACATTATTTTCAACTTCCATAATCAATTTTGAAGGAAAACTCACACACTCTTCATGATAAATCATAATCCTAATATAACGTTTAGATGTTTTACTGGTTGGAATGAATGTATGTATATCAATATAAGATTTCCTTTATATTTTCAGATATCAATTGAATCCATTATTAAATTTGGAATCCATTATATTATTTATTCACAGTATTGTCTATTCATGCATTATCTCTATATTCATATCACAGGGTACACCTATTTGTACCCCCAATAATAATTTGTACATTTCGACACAGAAGCAATGGTCACACTTATTATTTTACCAATGTAAATGTCAGGCGAGCATCGGAGGAAGAGACTACCAGGGACTGTCTAATGCAACAGCCAAAAGTTTATGGGGGTCCAACATGCTGGGGCTCAGAGCTCCCTTGAATAGAGCAGAGAGCCCTGAGAACAGCTTAAGCAGAGCTTATATACTTTCCTTGGAGAGGGCAGGGAGGGAAGATTATTGATGGGTCAGCGCGAGTGGGCAGTTTGCGTGCAAATGGGTGAGGGAGTACATTCTGCAGTTTTGCAGTTGGTACAGAACATTCAGGGAACAAGATTAGCGAACAGTTCTCAAGATATCAACAGTGTTTTGTTAAGCATACCGTAAAACTGGAAGTGACAATTACCTATTTTATTTACCTTTCATTCCCCACTTTCTTTTGGTTACATTAAATCATAATAGTGATCATTGAGGATGTCACATTTTATGTTTGCTAGTGTGGTATATTGATTTCTGATTACCATAAGTTTAACTTGTCCAATTTGAGCTTGGAGAAAGGAAACTACACGGTTGAGCAAACAGGGTCCTACAGTTAGCAATAATGTGAGGATTATTAATGGACCGGCCAGGGCTGATAAAAGCATAGTTACCCAGGGGGACTCTGTGAACCAAGACTCAAACCACCCTTTTTGGGCCTCTCTCTCTTGTTGATGCTCTTCAATGCGTCTTCTTAATTTAATCATAGATTCTTTTACAACTCCAGTATGGTAGGCATAATAACAACATTCTTCCCTCAATGCAGGACAAAGGCCCCTTCTCTCATGAAGAGGAGGTCGAACCCTCGCCTGTTCTGTAAAACAACTTCAGAGAGAGAGGTTAAAGATTCTTGTAAAGCTGTGATGGTGGTTTTTTAATATCTTTAAGTTTTGGTCTATTGCTGCTTCTAATTGGGTCATTTGTTGTGTCCCATGGATTAGGGCAGTAGTTCCTGTGCCCTTCTCTGCAGCAACTACTATTCTTCATAGGATGGCTAAAGTGAAGGATACAGGTTGCCAGCGGAACCGGGTTGTATGCCCCCCTATTTGAAATTTAAATGATCCTGCCTCATGATAGAGCACTCGGGGAAACATCTGCACCATTACATAATTAATCACATCTGTTGATAATTTTATGAATAAACAATGTTTAAGTATATAGAATTATACTGTTGTAGGTATGGACAAGGCAAGGCACCTAAGATAGCACCAAAGATAGGGAAACAGTCCTATTTGGTTGCAACCGGATATAGAGGGCATTGCTTCTGTTGTAATCAATTAATCCCCTGAATCCCAAGTTTAGGTAGTTTCAGAATTTTGTACCCAACATGTAAGGGAAAAGACTCAGAAATTCACAGTCTGCAGAAGTTCACAAAAAGCAGTTTTTGGTTCTGTTTTTATTTTCCTCTTCTCTGGGAAAGATAACTTATTAAGGACACCTGGGAGGGGGAGAGCTTTTTTCTTCTCTTTTATTTTCTCCCTGCCAGCTGTTACCATGGAGCCCAGTTGGTAACTTCTTTATCTTGGAAATGTAGCCATCTCTGGAAGCCTCAGCTCAAGGCCAGAGGCCTTGTTCACATATTTTGTGAAAAACTAGTAAGGGGGTGTCTAGCTTAGAAGGGCTGATTTTTCCAGCCAGTGGCCAAGTATAACAGAGCAACACGAAAAGAGGAAGTTTATCTACACTGAACTCTTTTATAAAGACTCTGTTGCTGAAAGTCCTAAAGTCAGCCACGATGAAGACTTCTGGAGAAGGCCATTTAAGATTTTTCTGTGGGCCTGGTACAGAGGGGAAGACGGGGAAGGCGGGGGGTGAGAGCAGTTCTGTGGTTCTGAGAATGAGGAAAAAGAGATATAAAAGAATAATGGGAAAAGGGTTTGGGATTTTCCTGGCAACAAAACTTGAGCAGTAGAACAGGTAGAGCAGATGGGAAGACGGGAATGAGTATCTAAAAAGCCTGTGAGGGACTTTAAATTCTTAGTAACCTGTTTTTAGTGATGACAAAGCAACTTTAAAGGCCATTTTCATTACATCTTGGATAGGCGTCTGAGGGCACTCCTCAGCTGGTTTGAGCTTTGGGTTAGCTGGTAAGAGGACCTGGTGGGACCCGGTGTGGGCACTGACAGGAGAAGAGAGGAGTGAGTGGGTGGAAGGGTACCTCAGTACCTGCTGCCTCAGCATGGGGGCAATGGTCTGAGAACCAGAGGAGGTTTGGGGTTTTGATCTAGTAATTGGAGGGGAGAAATCAGGTTGTTGATGTGAGAGTGACAGCAGAGAATCTGGAGCAGAAGGATCTATTGGAGAAACATATTTCGTGATGTGAGCAAAGGAGGGAAAAGGCCTACACATAGGGGAATTTTCTTCAATCCTTTTGATCACTTGCCGAAGTTGAAATAGTCACACAGAATTTGAGGATCTAGAGACCCCTCTGGGGGCCATCGGTTTTGGTTGTCTAATTGGTAATATGGCCAATGCTGTGAACTGAATTTGATGAGGAGTTTGGGTTCCACCAGGCAGCCCCTGTATGCTCACATCCCCATGACTTACGGAAGAAGACGGCTTTTCCCCCACACAGCCGTGGTTGTTTGTGGCTTTGATAGTCCACTGGGCAAACATAGTAATCTAGGCTAGCCAACCTGCATCAGGCTTGCGTGTTCCTACATCCATAATGTTTGTTTCCATTATCTATGGTACGGGAGAAATTTAATGGAATTTTAGTGGGATCCTCTTCATCAGAGATATCCCAATTGGAAAGACGTATACCCAGCTGACAAATATCTGGGTGGAGAGTTGGCCACCAGGTCCCTAAGGGGGCTGTATGTGAGACAGATCATACTTCTTGTCTAATTGGATTTGTGATCAGCCATCGCTGCTGAATGGGCTGATGATGGTTAGGACTAGTGGTGGCCAAGGGGAGAGTCTATAGCCTTATCCACATGGCAAATATGCAATTTGAAAGGGTAACCAGTCTTTTCCACTTTCAAGCCAGTGTCTGGACAGGGCACAGGCTTGAGATGAGAATTAGGATCCAGGAAGTGATTCCCTCTACCTTTACCACTGTAGGTTTTATAATTAGCACCTGGTATGGTCCTGTCCAGCGGGGTTCCAGGGATGACACCTGATGTCATGTTATGTAGATGAAGTCTCTTTTTTGATATCGATGTGGAGTCTCCTCTTCACCAGGTTGGTAGGCAGTGGCCAGCTGTTTTGACAGGTATCCCTGAGTTCTTTCAATAGCTTTAAGTTTGTCAAGCAAGGGGGTGTGGAAGGGATCGGTAGATCTTAGAGTTGTGGTTAGGTCCTTACTGGAGGAGGGGCCCCATAGAGAATTTTATAGGAGGTGAGGTTACACAAAGAAACAGAGTGAGTATTTCTTGCATGAAACAGTGCATAAGGCAGGAGCATAGTCCAATCTTTGATGCCCTCTCTAAGCTTAATTTCGTTAAGGTCTCTTTAATGGTTCTATTAATTTTTTTAACCTGTCCTGAGCTCTGCGGTCTATAAGCACAATGTAACTTCCAATTTATCCCCAGGATCCTGGCTAACCCCTTACTTACCTGGGCCATGAACGCCGGTCCATTATCAGACCCTATTACCTTAGGTAGGCCGTATCATAGAAAAATATCTTTCAGGATTTTCTACCACCATTTGTGCCTTTTTTTTTTTGTGGGGAAGGCTTCAATCCATCCTGAAAATATATCTACAAACACTAGGAGATATTGAAGTCCATACCTTGCTGGCTAAATTTCAGTAAAGTCCACTTCCCAGAATTTCCTGGTCTGGTTGCTCATAGGCGCTTTCCTACAGGAAGCTTGGAAGGGTAATTGTTCTATTGACAGAACGGACAGGGTTTTGTTACCCGTTCAGTTATGTCCTTTCGCTGTGAGTCGGTTAGTGGAAAACTCTGTTCTTGATCCTTCAGGAATGCCTGCAGTTTCTTTGGACCAAGGTGTGTGAATTGATGTACATTTTTAACGTAGTGTAGGGCTTTCTGAAATTGCAGGCTTGGCTCAGTGAAGTTGAGGAGTTCAGTGCCAGTGTCGTAAGATGTTATCAAAAGCTTGCTGGTGCTCAGGGGTCCATTGGAATTGGGCATCTCCCTTTAACAGCGGGTATAAAGGAGAAGTTAAGGACACAAACACAGGAATCCATAACCTGCAAAACCCAGTAGTCCCAAGAAACTCTTTGTGTTGTCTGCTGCTGGGGGGGGGGGTATCTGCACAACCGTTTGTTTTCTGGGCTCAGTGAGCCAACGTTTACCACCTCTAAGGGAATAGCCCAGGAAGACTTCTTCTTGCTGGCAAATTTGGGGTTTTTTGGAAGAAGCTCTATACCCGAGTTGAGCAAGCTTACATAATAGTGCTTGGTTCCCAGACTCACAGTTTTCCTTGGTGTTGGCTGCAGTAGCAGGTCATCCACGTATTGAAGCTGGGTGACTTCGGGGTGCATAGTTCTGAAGTTGTTGACATCTCTGTGGAGGGCTTCATCAAAGAGAGTGGGGGAGTTTTTGAACCCCTGTGGGAGTCTAGTCCATGTTAGTTTACCATACGTTCCGGTTTCTGGGTCTACCCACTCAAAAGCAAACAGAAACTGACTGTCTTTATGCAGAGGCATGCAAAAGATAGCATCTTTATGTCCATACCATTTCTACTCAGGGTTCAGAGTGATAAGCAGATTGTACAAATTATTTACCGTGGGGTGAATGTCCTGCACTCTGTTGTTGATCTCTCTTAGGTCTTGAACGGGGATAGTCCCCAGTTCCTGGATTTTTTACTGGTAGCAGGGGAGTGTTCCAGGCCGATTGACAGGGCCTTAGGACCCTAAAGCCAGATATTTCTGAATATGGGGCCTTAACCCATCTTTAGCATTTTTGCTCAGAGGATGTTGTTTGACATTGATTGGGGAGGCTGAGGTTTTTAACTCCACTGTTCTTGGAGGTTGTTTCATGGCTAGTCCTAACCCAACAATTTTTGCCCAGGCATCTGGGTAATCTGTTATCCATTTCTGGGGTAGCTTGCCTGTTTGATCAGTCTTGGGGTGTGTGAAAAGTGGATGTTCATCTTTGACTGACATTTATAAAGCCATGACTATAGGAGTTTTTAATGAAGGATTTAGAAATTTCATTTTGGGGCCTTCGGGGTTAAAAGTTGTTTTGGCCCGGAGCTTACTGAGCAGATCTCTGCCCATCAATGGGGCCAGGCATTCTGGGATTACTAGGAAGGAATGTTGGATTTTTCCTTTCCCCATGTCCATGGTCCTCTTAGTTGTCTAAGTCTGATATTTACTGCTGTTAGCCCTTTGAACTAGAGACCTTTTATTTGATAGAGGGCCCAGTGGGGCCTTAAGGGCTGAGTATACTGCTGCTGTATCCACTTCAAAGTTTATGGGGTCCCCTTCACTTCAAAAGTTACCCTGAGCTCGGGGAAGGGATCTGAGCCCCGACATTCTCAGTCAACCTCCAGAGTCAGAAAGGCTGTCTGGCGTGGCTGTCTCTTTCTAGGGCACTTTTTGGCTCAGTGTCCTTTTTCTTTACAGTAGGCACATTGATCTGAGGCCAAGGGTGGCCTCTGGTGGGGACCCAGGTATCGTTTCTTGTCTCCCTGTTTCTTAATTTCTGGCCTATTTATTGTTGTGACCAGGACCTTAGTTAATACCTTCATCTGTCTTTTTCATCTGTCATCCTCCCTTTGCTCCCTTTCGTTCTCTCTGTTTCTCTCTTATAGGATACTTTCTCGGCTACCCTGAGTAAATCTCTCAAAGTCATATCTTTTTTTTTTTTTAATTAATTTTTATTGTAGGTTGTTCAAAACATTACATAGTTCTTGATATATCATAATTCACACTTTGATTCAAGTGGGATATGAACTCCCATTTTTACCCCATATACAGATTGCAGAATCACATCAGTTGCACATTGATTTACATATTGCCATTCTGGAGTCTGTTGTATTCTGCTGCCTTTCCCATCTAAGTATTGTAACTCTCTTTTAATATCCAGATCAGCTTGCCCAATGAAGGCCATCATGACATATGTCTTTTGATCCTCTGCCTGAAGATCGAAAGGAGTATATCTCCTATACGCCTCTATAATTCTCTCTAGAAACATAGAGGGATATTCATCAGGCCCTTGAATAATCTCTCTTACCTTGGCCAAATTATTTGGTTGGCTAGCGGCCGGTTGGAAACCCACTATTAGGGCCCGGCAATAAGTGGACAGATGCTCCCTACCTTCAAAAGTGTCGGGGTCCCAGTTGGGTCAGTTCAAGGGTAAGCCGGCTTTGATTATGTTGGGAAGTTGTGTTGGTCACCCATCTGGTCCGAGGATATTTTTTTCTAGCTTCCAGAAAGTTTCTCTCTCGTTCCTCTGTCATGAAGAGAATCCCTAGGATTTGTTGGCAGTCATCCCAAGTAGGCAGGTGTGAAAACGCCAGGGAGTTCTTTGAGTTCTTTTAGCCGGGCCAGCTTTCTCCAGGGAAGGAGGGGCTGTGTGTGTGACAAGGGGGAGTCATCTGGTGGGCGCTGGGCCGGCCTAGCTTTCTCCAATGGCGGAGAGGCTAAGTCAGCAGCAAAGGAATCACTTAGAGGTTGTTGGGGGTTGGTGGACGACGGCAGTGGATAAGAAGGGTAGGAGAGTCCAGTAGAGTCTTGAGACTCAGGGAGAACAGAGGTTGGAGGAGGAAGAGCAGAGGGTTTGTGAGATAGAATCATGGTGGAAGGAGTAGGAGTGGGCGCAGAGACAAAGAAAGGCTTCACCCATGTAGGAGGAGATTTGCAGAGGTCCTGCAAAGTTAAGATATATGGCTGTTGATCTGGATGTCTATGTGGCCCCGGTTGAAAGACAAAATCTCTGACGTTTCAAATTAGTGGGAAGTAGATGTTTCTAGGGGCTATCCAACTCCAAAGGTGGGTCATTCTGAGGCACAGAGGGTCTGCCAGGTCCAGCAATTTACTGAAAAAGAAAGATTCTGGGCCTTGCACAGACTTTGGTCTAGTGATCAAGGGTCAGGAAGAGAGGTGTTGAAGTGCTCTGTCCCAAAATGAGAGATACACAAACAGTGAAAGAAATCACACACTACACTGACAAGACAAGACAATAAAGACAGGCAATGGACGTCCAATACTGAGGCCAGGACTGAGTAGCCGGCAAAACCTGATGGGCTGGCAATACTGAATCCGAAGCAAAATATCACTGAGTCAAGGAGACTATTGTTCCTCGATTTCCTGAGTCCTCTGGGGCATCCCCCAGGGACGTGGCCTGTGGCTCTGTGACACGTATGTCAGCCTCTGTCAGAGAGAGCTCACGCTCATCACCAATAGCCATTTTGCCAAGCCCTAACCTGAAACCTAAAACCAAAAAGAGTTCCCTTACTTACCCTGAAAAGAGCCCCTTGGGGATCTTTCATCCGCCGCTGCCGGATCTTGCTCGTGCCTCCAGATGTAAAGGTCGGGCAAGCATCAGAGGAAGAGACCACCAGAGGAATGTCTCAAGCAACAGTAAATGGTTTATTATGGGTCCAGCATTCTGGGGCTCAGAGCTCACTTGAATAGAGCAGAGAGCAATGAGAACAGCTTAAGCAGAGCTTATATGCTTTCCTTGGAGAGGGCAGGGAGGGAAGTTTATTGATGGGTCAGGGCAAGTGGGTGGTTTGCGTGCAAACGGGTGAGGGTATACATTTGCAGTTTGGCAGTTGGGGACAGCACATTCTGGAAACAAGATTAGCAAACAGTCCTCAAGACTTCAACAGTGTTTTGTTAAGCATACAGAAAAACAGTAAGTAACAAGTACCTATTTTATTAACCTTTCACCAAAGCCTAAATGGAAAGTGAGCATGGATTACTAAACACATCCATATCCAGGTTGCCTAACGCTCTCAAATCAATCCTATTGGTGACTACATATTTGTTTCTTCTTAAGATAATATATTCAACCTCAACCCTGTTGAAAATGACTAATCCTATCACTCACTTTATATTTTCCTGATTTCCTAATGTCTCTATTGATATCTGCTTTCCTACATATTTTCCCCAGTTCATCATTGTGACTGACTCTTCACATGTGCTGACATTTACATTCACTCTTTATCCGAAACCCTATTGCTAAAGAACTTTTGGTCCAAATCCTATACTCACTCTTTTTTCTAACATACCGACTATCTTCCTAATCCTAAAGACTATCCCTTTTTGACTGGATGATCTCTTTGACAAGCAATCATCCAAGGTACAAGGTCCTATGCCATTGTATATTGATTTATCTGAGACATCTGTGCAGAACATAATTCAAAGCTAAGTATCCCAATCAACAGCCCAATGCCCTTCCTGGATTCAAATCTTATCTAGATTTCTGTTTTCAAACTTATATTTCACCAATATATTCTTGTAAATATCACAAGTTCCCAATACCATTATTCATTAAGCAGAATGATTCCTAACTCAAATGAAACATGTTATTAAGCCTAACCATACATTGTTCCCTCAAACTAACTTTACAGAAGAGCCGAGACAGAGTTTATCTTACAATACAGTAATGTAGGGGATCTTCCACCTGCTGAGAACATCAAAGGACCATGCAGAAATTATACCCTGAAGAAGTTGCAGGCAGCTATGAAGGACCTAAGAGGGGAAAAGTCATATTCCATGGCAAACAACAGGGTCAGTATGAAGGGATGTGTCTGAATCAGCCTCTCCTTTCGTAATGTAGAGAACTGATGAAACCATGCCTGTGTGGAGAGCTGTTTACAGGTGCCTATGGTTGATATACCATTCTAACTTGTGAAAGTGTCAAAGGAAGTAGGGGCAGCCTCAATTTCATGGGACCTTTCGAAGCAACTGTTAGGACAAAGTGGTGGCCAAGGTAGTGACCTCATTCAGTTCCTAAAGAAAGTGACCTCACCTCTCTTCCTTGGTGATCAAAAAATCTGAAATTGTGATGCAGGAAGCCAGGCACCCAGAGCCAGTCCCAGTCCCAGTCCCAGTGGTCTCACTTGTTTGGATTTACCAAGGACAGAGTCAGTCTTCCTTGGTACCGACTGATATGAGGATTGTCAAATGGCAGAAGAGCTCTGAAGAGGGGCCTTTCCTGAGAAAGCAGGTATTGGTTCACCACTGGCTCCTGACAACTTCACAGTGTTGGCCAAGGAGACCAGATCTGAGAAAGGACAGGCCATTTCAGGGGAACATAGTATGGCCCACCAGTTAGAGGACACTCCAGATAGTCACAGACCTACTTGGGTTAAGGAGGTGCCTTTGTGGGTGTTCAGTGAGTTTGTGCTTTTCTCTCATGTTCTGAGAATAGATAGAAAAGGCAGTTTTTTTGGGTTGGAGTGGACTGTTTCTAGTAAGTCGTTTGACAAGGCTAGTGTTTCTAAGTCTTGAGTATCCCACTGTGTCCGTGGTTGTAGACATTAGAAAAGAGAAGGCATCAAAGGATGTGTCCTGTCTAGTAGAAAACTTCCCAGCATTCATCCTGCCTAATTGAAGAATGGACTTTGGTTTGCCTTATGGATGGGCAACACCTACTAAATTCCTAAGTTCCTGTTTTCTTCCTGAATTCTGGCCACTCTCCAGAATAGTCTCATGGTTTTGTTTCCAAGATATGTACCACCTCCAAGCTCTGAGACATGTCCATATACTTGATAGCTGTAGAGAATGGGAACATCTTAGAAAACTCAGATATCAGTGTGACCCGGAAATTCTCAGTGGAGAAACCCTGCTTTGGTTCATTTGCTTACCTATGGTTCTGTTGTCCTGAATGTCAGGAAGGTCTTTGCCTCAGGCCACCCCTTTGTGAAGCCTGAAGAAAACAGTTTTCAAATGGAAATGAATGGGCATCACCTGTGGATCTTTGCTTAATTGCTTGTAAAAGGATGTGTCTAAATCAGCCTCTTGGCCCTGTATGAGGTTGTGGCTTAGATTCTCAGCACATGATGGATCTAAAGATAGATTGCATGTGTGCAATCAAAACAAAAATGGCCAAAATCTGTCATTGTTGATGAGTCTCTTGCCTTCCTCTGTTAGGATTCTGACCTCTATCAAGTGAGAATAGGGATCCTTTAGGTCAAATGAGTTCTTTGAAGAACTGCAGAGGTGCTTGTGTTTTCTTGTTACTCCAAATCACTTAAAGAATCTATCCCTGAGAGTCAGTAGGCCTCAAATTGGAGAAGCAGGCCTATTGGATCACTCCAGGTTCACAGGAAGGGTGACCATGCCACCCTGACTTTAGGCAAATGAGGGGCAAGGAAGATTATTTCGGACACTCTCTTGGGATGCGTCCCACATGAAAAACTCCAGCCAGAGGTAATGATGAGTGTCTCTCTGGAAGAAGGTGAGGACCATGTGGAAGTGTTTTGGTTTTAATTGTAGTCATTCGTGTGGCAGTTGGAAGAGATGACTGGATCCACCTGGGCTTGAACTCTGGTGTCATTCCCCTTAAACACTCAGTTCTGGATCAATCATCAAAGAAGTATTGCCATGAATTGTGTTAAGAATTTAGGAGGCCATGCATGAGAGTCTCCGTTGGAAACTGAGATCTAGTCCTAGGGTGGCTTTCCACAGAGCACTGGGAATCTCAGCCAGGATATCAAATTATTTTTTTCTGAAAGACTTGGAAGCCATATTTGCTAGTCAAAACACACATGGACCTCAATTGTAGACCTCGATGGGCCTGGATTCATGTGACTTTTAGGCCACTCTTTGGGAAGCCTTGCCTGTGAGAGTTCTTCAAATTTTTCATTGAAATGAGCTTCCTCACCATTGAATGATTCCTGAATGATTTGAAAGCCATAGTGCTTCCAACTTCATAATTGAAAATTGGCTAGATAAATACCATGAAATTTTTGAAATTCCAATGACCAGGTGGCAATGAAGAACATTTGGATGTCCTGTTGCTGATCACGAGTGTACCAGACAGTGCCTTGATTGACTGGTTTTGATGAAAATGGTGTAGAACAGAGATCTCAATAATTTGGATCCTGCTGAGTAGTGGGCCTAGAGCAGTGGTGAGCAAATGTGTGATAAAACATCTGAGGTGGGGCCATGTGGATCTGCCATTGGCTTCCAAATGGCTTGTGACTGACATGGTGCAGCCAGCAGACCCTTATATGTAAAGGCAACTTGTTATATGGAGAGGTTTCAGTGCAATGTTCAGAATCAGGTTGCTATGGTCAAGGGGGCATCCTATGTGGTATACAAGCCCTGTTGGTGCATTCTCCTGCAGACCCTGATCCACCACACGTGACAGAACTCGCGGCAACACTCTGTCCCAGTTGAACTCCTTGTATTTCGTGAAGCAAATACCAAACTCCGAGTGCAGCAGGAAGAAACATTAGGAAAAGTGGAGGATGATAAAATGGCTTCGCAGTCCATATGGGGAGACACTTAGCCCCCAGTGGCCACAGTTTACATACAAGAGAGAATTCAGCACTGCTGCTTCTTGTTTATTGGAAAATTATAAACCATGTCCTCCAGATCACAGAGATGAAGACGCAGCTTTGATGGTCTCACTGGAAAGGAAGCTAAAGATCCTCACAAAAACATATATTTCAAGTGCCCAACCTAGAGACAGTTTCTCCAGACGTCTTTAGGCAGGCAAATCTCCATGTTTGTAGAGTTTTTACACTGTCCCTTACTTTTGGAAACTCCTCTACAATCTCCAAGGTTGTGAACCCTAAGCATTTTCAATTTCAGATATGTATTCAAAGATTTTCTAACTCTTCTCCTCTAATTGTGTCTTACTTGGGGTGAAGGTAATGTCAAGGCATTGTTCTGAATGAGAGTGGGAAAATTTTTTTGTAGTACACATTTGCATACACATTGATCCATTTTCCAATTCTCCATTCGAAATACTGAATCCCTGACACTAACTCATACCCTACTAGACTCTGACTACTAATCCTAATA